>NW_007252943.1:512728-513707 GCF_000164805.1 Carlito syrichta
CCAAAAAAAAAAAAAAAAAAAAAAAAAGGCAACATGGTTCCAAGTCAAGTATTTAACAGCCACTAGCAAGTGCAGTGGTTTCCAAAATGTAGCAACACCTCAGAATCAGCTGGAGAGCTTTTAAAACTTAGAGGTTCCTAAGGATTTCTGAATTGATCTTTGTGGACAGAACCCAGAAACTCCCTGGGTGATCTTGATGCAACTTGCATTTGAGAAGCACTGCCCTTTGGTATTCACCCTCACCCAATCCAAATTCCCTAGGGAGAAAGTCTGATTAGACCACCTGTAACTGAGTAAGCCACAACAAGAGGAGCAGTGTTCTGGGAAGCATGAGGAAGTGGCCTTTCAGGGCTTCTGCTCCTCTATATGTGGTCTTTGTAGAAATTAGGAAAAAGTGCCCCTCTGGGCCAAAATAAAAAAAAGGTACCCCTCTAGATTGATAAACTGCTTTACTGGCAGGCTTGGCACTTTTAGATGGGGATAGAGAGATGATGATTCTTCTCTGGACCTTAGCTCTTAACTGTCCTCTGGCAGGTAATACAGCTTTGTGTGTTGGTTTTTTTTTTTGTTTGTTTGTTTGTCTTACTGCACTAGCTAGGACTTTCCATATGATGTTGAAAAGTAATGATGAGAGGAGACATCCTTGCCTTATTCCTGATCTTAGCAGGAAATCTTTAACTTTCTTGCCATTAAGTATTATGGTAGCTGTTGGTTTTTAAATAAATGTTATTTATCAAATTGAGAACGTTCCCTTCTATTTCTGTTAGCTGAGAGTATTTTTTCTTGAATGGATGTTGCTTTTTGTCAAACGTTTATTCTGCATTTCTTTCTTTTTTTTTTTTGAGTTGGAGTCTCACTCTGTTGCCTAGACTGGAGTGCAGTGGTCGCTCCTGGCCACCGCAGCCTTGACCTGTTGGGATCTGGCAATCCTTCCGCCTCAGCCTTCCAAGTAGCTGGAACTACAGGCGTGCACTACCAC
>NW_007252943.1:513727-542513 GCF_000164805.1 Carlito syrichta
CGCAGGCTCAGGCAATCCACTCACCTCAGCCTCCCAAGGCGTGGGATTACAGGCTGAACCACTGAGCCCGGCTTTTTCTGCATTTCTTGATATGATCATGTAATTTTTCTTTTTTACCTTGTTGATGTGATGCATTATATTCATTGGTTTTTGAGTTTTGAAACAGCCTGGCATATGTGGATAACTCCTACTTGGTAGCGGTATACAATTCTTTTTATATTGAATTTGGTTTGCTAATATTTTGTCAAATCCATGAAAGATCTTGGTCTGTAGTTTTCTTTCCTTGAAATATCTTTGGTTTTGGTATTAGTATAATGCTGCTCTCATAGAATGAGTTAGGAGTACTTCTCTGCTTCTATCTTCTAGAATAGATGATAAAGAATTGGTATAGGCTGGGTTTGGTGGCTCAGCCTATAATCCCAGCACTTTGGGAGGTCAAGGCGAATGGACTGTCTGAGCCCACGGGTTCAAGACCAACCTGGGCAATTTGGCAAGATCTCATCTCTACAATAAATCAAAAAATTAGCCAGGCATTGTGGCATGTGCCTGTAGTTGCAGCTACTTGGAAGGCTGAGGTGGAAAGATTGCCTGAGCCCACCAGGTTGTGGCTGCGGTGGCCGGGAGCGTGCCACTGCCCTCCAGCCTGGGTGACAGAGTGAGACTCCAACTTAAAACAAAACAAAGACAAAAACCTATGAGCCAGATGAGAACTTCAACTTTCTATCAGCAAAGCTACAACCTTACCAGCATCCCTGCATTAATCTGTTCCCATCTTCTTGTTACAATGGAAGAGGTGTCCCTTCTTGTCTACAAAGAATCCTACCAAAGCTCCAGAATGTGTCCTCCTTCCCATGAACTGTGAAAAAAGCCCACTTCTTTCTCATCTTAAAATAAAAAGTTCCCTTGACACCACACATCCTCGTAGCTACCACCCTTCAGCTACCTTCACTTTCCTGAAAGTTGTCTACTCATTACCACAACTCCCACTCCCCACTCTCTCTTTAGTCTTTGCAATCTGGCTTCGGCACCTACCATTCCACAGAAACTAGTCTTAGCAAGGTCACCAGCAGCCTCCTGGTTGTTAAATCTATCAGCAACACCCCAGTCCTTGTACCCGTTCCCAGTGTGTTACACTCTGTAGACCTCTTCTCTCCTGACCTCCACATCCTCTTTTCTTAGCTTCCAAGATGCTGGACTCTTGATTTTACACTTCCTCTCCAGAGCCTTCTCATTCTCACTGTGGACTCCTCTTTCTGCTTCCATCCCTAAATGTTGAGGTGCTTCGGAGTTCTCTTCTGGCTCTTCTGGAGTTCTCTTCTTCTCTACCTTGGTCCATTTCACCCACTCCTACTGCTTCGATTGCAGCTAATATGCTGAAATCCCATTTCAGCTCATTTTGGTTCTAAGCTTCTGCATCCATAGCTTTACATTATACAACCTGCTTGTCCTATAGGTACCTCAGACTTGACAGACATACCTTAAACTAAACTCGAATAACTTTCCTTCAAACCAAAATCTCTTCCCATGTCTCTATCTCAGTTAGACTGAGTGCCACTGGCAGGAACCTGTGCCATCCACTAGGGCCAATCAATCACAAGTTCTATCTAAATGTACTGTCTCAAATCCATTCATATCTCACCATCTTTCCTCCTACTAGGCTAGTTAAGTCTATTTCATGCTTAGATTACAACATTGGCTCTTAACATGACAGCCAGGACCTGTATGATTTTGTGCCTGCTCATCTTCCCACCTAACATTGTCCTTACCTCAGCTGAACTTGTTTTCCTTCCCCCACAGCACCATGGTCTCTTTTCTCTCCTGGCTCTGCTTTTGATGTTTCCACCTCCTGGAACATTCTTTACCCAGATCCTCTCTAGATAGCTCTTCCTTCTCCCTTAGTACGTCTCAGCTCAGCGAGCACTACCTCAGATAACCTTCCTGACCATCCCATCTTTTTGGAGCCTGCACTCTGGACTACTACCAGCACACTTAAAATACTGTGCTGTGGCTGTTGGCTTATCTGTCTGCCTGGATTAGACTGTTATATCCCTGGAACTGACATGTGGTAGGAACTCAAATACTGTTGAATGAGACGAATCAATGAAGAAAACATGTAACAAAATAAGTGGTTATGTACCTAGTGGGGGATACAGACAAAAAGTGTAAGAGACAGAAGATATCAAAGTAGGGACAGAAAAAGTCATCTTCATTCTTCTAGGGGTTTTGAGTGGGGCCCTGAAGGAGGGGAAGATTTAGGCAGGATAGAAATGGACATTCCATGAATAGCCATCAGTAAAGGCTTGAACACACAGAGTCTGGCCTATTCAGGGAACAGAGGAGCAGCCTGGCTGAAGTGGAAGGTGTCTGGCTGGAGAACGTTGACTGCCAGGTCAGGGATTTGTACTTTCTCTTGTAGGAATGGGAAGCTCCCTGATGACTTGGTTTAGGTCACCAAGCAAATATTTTAGGAGGATTAAAGTGGCGGAAATCTGCCTTCTTTAGGAAGAGGCCAAAGGCAGATTAATTACCTAGACAATTGTTACAGTTGTTTAATTAGGGCTGGAATGGGCTTTGGAAACATGTAGCACAGTGGTTTTCTCTCCTGGTTGCACTTTAGAATCACTTGGGGAGCTTTTGAAAAATGCTGTGCCTAAAGCTCTTTCTCCAGACTGTTTAAACCAGGATTTATAGGGGTGAGGACCAGGCATCCATATTTTTTAAAAGCTCCCTAGGTGGCTCTACTGTACAGTCAGAGTTCCTCATTTTAGAAAGAGAAAACTAGAACTCAGAGTATTAAAGATACAAGCTTGGATCATAAGCCACTCACTGGCAGAGGAGGACTCAGCTCTGACACCTGATCCACCTCTTGTTTTTCCATTACATTTCAGTCCCTCTTTTTTTTTTTTTGAGTTGGGAGTCTCACTCTGTCACCCAGGCTGGAGTGCAGTGGCATGCTTACAGCCACCCCAGCATCAACCTGCTAGGCTCAGGGGATCCTACTGCCTCAGCCTTCCAAGTAGCTAGAACTACAGGCTGAGTCATCGAGCCCGACCTCAGTCCCTCTTAAAGTCTACCTTAGGGTGCAGATGTAGAAAAGAAGAGAAATGGGAAACAGTATCAAATGGCTAGCTAGCAGGTAAAGTATCCCTTTACCAGTAATTTGTCCATGCTCTGAACCTCCATTTTCTCTACTGTGAAATGGGAATAATAATGCTACTTGCAGCCCAAGGTAAGGATTAGAAATATGTACAGATCCTGGCACTATCTCTGTTGTTAATAATATGACAAGATTTTCATGGTTACTGGAATGAATGGATAGGAGACATTTCCAAAGAAGAATGTATAGGATTTGATAACTTATTAAAGGTAAAAAGGAGAAGAAGAAAACAAGAACGTCTAGATTGTGAGGTCCAGATATCTGAGAATACAATGGCTCCATACACAAAAAGGTAGGCAGGCTGAGCTAGAAGGGTAAGAGGGAGTTAGGGAGGGGCAAGGCAGGGCTGGAAACATAAATAGAGAATTCAGAGTAATCATTCGTGCACTCACACCCAAAACATGGTAGGTGCTGCAAATGATAATGGGCTTAGCTGCTCTCAAGAAATTTTAAATCTAAATCTTTCAGTGATCTAAAGAGATTTGCAGGCGCCATGGCTTAAGCCTGTAATCCCAGCTACTCAGGAGGCTGAGGTGGGAGGATCTCTTGAGCCCAGGAGTTAGAGCCCAGTTTGGGCAACATAGTGAGACCTTGTCTCTAAAAATAAATTTTAAAAAATAAAGAGATTTGAACTTATAATAGCTTGTTTACTTTTGTCTGATAGGCCACATTCTCATAAGCTACATTCTCATTAGCTGCCTCCTCTAATCACTGACTTTTGAATGCTAATCCATTTGCAAGAAAGTGTAATTCCTCCTTTGAGAATAGCTAATTCTAGGTTTGAGGCAAGAAAATCTCAAGGCAGCCTACGTATCTTGTGCCACAAAGAAAGGAGGTGCTCGGAGAAGATGGAGACATGTCAAAAGCACAGAAGCCAGGTCAAACAGGCCTCCCCTGAGTAAATCTGGTTTGATTTAAGCATCAAAAAGAATAAGGAAAGTGATAGAGTGGAACACATTAAATACAAAAAGAAAACATGATCTTTTAGAGATATGCACCAAAATACTACAGATGAACTGAGAGTCTAGACGAGCTTCAAAACAACAGCAGGCAGGGGGAGAGTGGGTGGGGCATGGATGAAACCAGAGTAGCCATGAGCTGGTAAGTACCGAAGCTGAATGACTATGGTGGCTCAATACACTCTTTTGTCTGTTCATGTTAAACTCATAATAAGACTTTTTAAAAAATGAGTGCAAAAAATCCTAACAACAACAAAATCTAGGAGTTCAGAGTGTTACTCAAAAAAAGTGGGAAGGAGAGAAAGAAAAAGCTCTTCTTTTATTTATTATTTATTTGGAGTTCAAGTTTTACACTGTCGCCTAGGCTGGAGTGCAGTGGCACACTCACGGCCACTGCAGCCTCAACCTGCTGGGCTCAGGCGATCCTTCTGCCTCAGCCTTCCAAGTAGCTGGAACTACAGGCGTGCACTACCACATGTGGCTTATTTTTTGATTTATTGTAGAGATGAGGTCTCACCAAGTTGCCCAGGCTGGTCTCGAACCCTTGAATTTAGGCAATCCTCTCGCCTTGGCCTCCCAACGTGTTGGGATTATAGGCTTGAGCCATTGTGCCTGGTCGAAAAATCTCTTCTTTATGGAACAATCCTAACTAATAAATGCAGACAGGTTAATACAATTAGAAAAATCACCATTTTGCAGCCATCCAAATAATTTTCAGGTGAGGTTCATTAAAGGAGTCTTAAATCTCTGAATCAGAGGCTGAGAAATAGGACAGTCATGTGGTCTCAAAGCACCATCTTGGTGTTTATTTTTTTTACAAAGGGAACAGGGTACCTTTGAGAACCCTGAGGAGAAACCTGGAACTGTCCTTGACCAAGTGCTCACACTCACTACGATTTTGTCTGTTTTGAAACCAAAAGGTAATTCTGTAATTCTACACCCAGAGAGCTGATGCTACTAAGGTTATAGTGCATTTCCTCCTGATCAAGTTTCTGGTTGTTTTGTAAGCAAGAGGATTTTCAGTTTTCTAATTCTCATATTGTCTCTCCTCTTTCTAAGTGTATAGAACATTTATTGAATATTTTACATTTAAACGTGCATTTTCACTGAAATTATCTTGTAAGCCTTTTCCCAAATCTTTAATTATTTTTGAAAACATTTTCAGTGGCTACATCATACTTCATTGTAATCAATCATTCTTTCATGACTGGATATTTGGGTTTTTTGAAAACTTTTCACAACTGAAGTGAAGAAAGTTATCTACATGGCACGTCTATAATCCCAGCACTTTGGGAGGCTGAGGTGAGAGAATTGCCTGAGTCTGTGGGTTTGAGACCAACCTGGGCAACTTGGCAAGACTTCATCTCTACAATAAATCAAAAAATTAGCTGGGCATGGTGGCACATGCCTGTAGTTCCAGCTACTTGGAAGGCTGAGGTGGAAGGATCACTGGAGCCCAGTAGGTCGAGGCTGCGGTGGCCGGGAGCGTGTCGCTGCCCTCCAGCCTGGGTGACAGAATGAGATGCCAACTCAAAAAAAAAAAAAAAACCAGTTTGCCTACAGTGTACTATATTCTGAGTTAAGACAGGAGGAGAAATAAGAAAATACACATGTATCTGCTTATTTGTGTGAAAACAAACATGGGGAAAATAAACTGGAAACTAAAAAGATTGAGGAACACAGAGGATGGATGGGTGAGATGTGGCAGGAAACAAGAGCAGGGGAGGGAAAGGAGGAGCCAGACTAGTACACGTCCACTCTCTGTACAGCCCTAACTGAGGGACCATGCTAATGGTTCACGTGTGCAAAAGAAATGAAATAGATACCGTCAGCAAGAATGTGGGGAAATAATTCTGGAACAATACTTCACACGAACGGCATAACCAGAAAGAATTCTGGAATGATACTTGACATGAACGGCATAACCACACCAAGGCGAGGGTGGGGGTAGGGACAGGGCAAAAAGGAACTTTTACACTTTTTTGTGATGGGGGTCTTGCTATGTTGCCCAGGCTGATCTTGAATTCCTGGGCTCAAGTTCTCCTCCCACCTCAGTCTCCTGACTAGCTGGGACCAAGTAACCTTTTTTTTTTGAGTTGGAGTCTCACTCTGTCACCCAGGCTGTAGTACAATGACACACCCACAGCCACCCCAGCATCAACCTGCTGGGCTCTGGTGATCCTTCTGCCTCAGTATTCCAAGTAGCCGGAATTACAGGCGTGCCCGCTAACATGTCTGGCTAATTTTTGATTTATTGTAGAGACGATGTCTCGCCAAGTTGTTGGAGCTTGTCTCGAACCTGCAGGCTCAGGTAATCCACTTGACTTGGCCTCCCAAAGTGCTGGGATTACAGGCTGAGTCACTAAACTGATCCCAAGCAACTTTTGAACAGTATTTTGACCACAAACCCTTAGGCTAAAGTCAGACTTGTAAATCGATACTAAAGTATAATTAATAGGTTTGTTTTTTTACAGTGGTAAAAAACATGGATTAGCAATACGAATTCTATTTTCTGTGTATTCTAGGACTGAGCAAATTAGTAGATGTATCACAGAGCTGGCTTTCTCACTGTTAGAAAAGGGAGTTACAAATAATGGAAAGGGAGGATGAAATCTATAGTCGTGGATTAGAACTGAAGTATCACTATGAACTCAAAGTTTTTTTAATTAATTGATTTTTTTTTTTTTTGAATTGGAGTCTCACTCTGTCGCCCAGACTGGAGTGCAGTGACCGCTCCCAGTCACCGCAGCCTCGACCTGCTGGGCTCCGGCGATCTTTCCGCCTCAGTCTTTCCGCCTCAGCCTTCCGAATACCTGGAACTACAGGTGCGCTACCACGCCCGGCTAATTTTTTGATTTTGTTGTAGAGATGAGTCTCGCCAAGTTGCCCAGGTGGGTCTCGAACCCACGGGCTCAGGCAATCCACTCACCTCAGCCTCCCAAAGCGCGAGATTACAGGCTGAGCCACCGAGTCTGGCTTTTTTTTTTTTTTTAAGAGACAAAATCTCCTTCTGTTGCCCAGGCTGGAGTGCAGTGGTACCATCAAAGCTTACTGCAGCCTCAAACTCCCAAGCTCAAGTCATCCACCTGCATTAGCCTCCTGTGTAGCTGGGACTACAGGCATGTGTCACCATGCCTAGCTAATATTTTTATTTATTTTTTAATTTTTTAATTTTTTTTGAGTTGGGAGTCTCACTCATTCGCCCAGACTGGAGTGCAGTGGCCACTCCCGGCCACCGCAGCCTCAACCTGCTGGGCTCGGTGATCCTTCTGCCTCAGGCTTCCAAGTAGCTGGAACTACAGGTGCACGCTACCATGCCTGGCTAATTTTTTATTTATTGTAGAGATGAGGTCTCGCCAAGTCGCCCAGGCAGGTCTCGAACCCGCGGGCTCAGGCAATTCACTCACCTCGGCCTCCCAAAGTGCTGGGATTACAAGCTGAGCCACCGAGCCTGGCCCATTTTTATTTTTATTTTTTAGAGATGGGGTCTTGCTATGTTGCCCAGGCTGGTCTTAAACTCCTAGGCTCAAATGATCCTATTGCCTTGGTTTCCCAAAGTGTTGGGATTACAAGTGTGAGCCACAGCACCCAGCCCCAACTCACAGCTTTTAATATGGATTAATAATAATATAAAATATAAAGAGCTATAGATGTTGAGTGTATAAGTACATGTCTTCCAGCTGAGATGACCTCAGTAGCAATGAACGTACATAGTTTGGGTTCTAAATATTGCTCTTCATTTGAAGGAAAAAGCCTTCTTAAATAAGTTGTTATTTATTTATTTATTTTTTTGAATTGGAGTCTCACTCTGTCGCCCAGACTGGAGTGCAGTGGCTGCTCCCGGCCACCGCAGCCTCGACCTGCTGGGCTCCGGCGATCCTTCCACCTCAGCCTTCCAGGTAGCTGGATACAGGCGCATGCTACCACACCCGGCTAATTTTTTGACTTATTGTAGAGATGAGGACTCACCAAGTTGCCCAGGTGGGTCTCGAACCCGCAGGTTCAGGCAATCCACTCACCTCAGCCTCCCAAGGAGCGGGATTACAGGCTGAGCCACCGAGCCCAGCTATAAATTGTTAATTTCAGGGCAGCAGCTAGGAAAATTAAAAGATGAACATGGAACATCTTGTTTTGCCAGAAACCAAAGTATGTGCTCAAAGCATGACAGAAACATGTCAGAAGGGCCAGCAGCCAATTTGGAGGGGTGCCCATTGGCCAAATCTGGGTTGAGTAGAGCATCAAAACAAAGTATTATAAAAGTTTATAACCCACTGAAGAAAATAAGAACCTATGAATCCATTCTGACAGAATCAAATAGGTAAAGGGAGGAGAGGGAAAAGCTCTTCCTTAGAGTAGAATTCCAACAAGTACAGAACAAAAGGAATTAGAAGTCTCTACTGGGAGACCACCATCAAAATAACTGAAGTAATAATTGATTCAATCACAAATTATCACTGGAAACTTAAACAAGCATGGGCAAGTTTTCAGAGTCTCAAAGTATATTCTGGAGAAGTCTAATAAACAACAAAAGGAAAAGTAATGGAGAAACCTGGTAGACACCATCATAAGCAAGAGTTCAAAGTTAACGTCACCAGTAATGGGACACGTCACTTTCATGGCAATTCTACCAAAAACATACATTCCTGAATCTAATCACAAGGAAACATCAGAGAAACCCAAATTGAAGGACAATATACAAAATAATTGGTTTGTACTCTTCAAAAATATTGAAACCATGAAAGACAAAGAAAGACAGATTGTTGCAGATTTAAAGACGTGACAGTGATATGAGACAATGATCCTGGACCATACGTATCAAAACAAAACGAGGTGCAGTGGTGTGTCTGTAGTTTCAGCTACTCAGGAGGCTAAGGTGGGAAGATTGCTTGAGCCTAGGAGTTCAGCCTGGGCAACATAGTGAGACCATATTGCAAAAACTAAAAAAAAAAAAAAAATTTGTTTTCTCTTTTGCTCTCAGGGATATTATTTGGAAGAATTGACTAAATTCGAATAAGGTCTGTAAATTAGATAATAGTATTGTAATAATGCTGGTTTCTTGACTTTGATAACTGTACTGTTGTTATATTGGAGAAAGTCCCTGTTATTAAGAAATGCATATTAATTAGGAGTCAAGAGTCATTAGCATCAGGTTTACAATTTACTCTGAATTTTTTGGTGTGTTTGTGTATGCATATGCATGTGTATGAGAAAGAGAAAATGATAAAACAAATGTGGTCAAAAGTTAACATCTGGGGAATATTGGTGGTAGGTTTATGAGAATTCTTTGTACTAATCTTGCAACTTTAATTTTTCTGTAAGCCTGACATTACTTCAAACGCACACATGCACACATACAAATTGCTGATAACAAAACGAATGCATTAAACATCCTTGAACATAAATAATCTTTGCTTCCTTAGGATTCTTATGGAAATTATTAAGTCAAAGGTATGCAGTTTGTTTGTTTGAGTTGGAGGGTCAGTGTGTTGCCCAGGCTGGAGTGCAGTGGCACATTCACAGCCGCCCCAGTGTCAACCTCATGGGCTCCGGCAATCCTTCAGTCTCAGCCTTCCAAGTAGCTAGGACCAGCTAATTTTTGATTTATCGTAGAGACAAGGTCTCGCTGAGTTGCCCAGGTTGGTCTCAGACCCGCAGGCTCAGGCAATTCACTCATCTTGGACTCCCAAAGTGCTGGGATTATAGGTCTAGACACTGAGCCTGGACAGTCTACAGTTTTTTTTGTTTTGTTTTGTTTTTTTGAGTTGGAGTCTCACTCTGTTGCCCAGACTGGAGTGCAGTGGCCGCTCCCAGCCACCGCAGCCTCAACCTGCCAGGCTCCAGCAATCCTTCCGCCTCAGCCTTCCAAGTAGCTGGAACTACAGGCGTGCACTACCACGACCGGCTTATTATTATTTTTTTTATTTATTGTGGAGATGAGGTCTCGCCAAATTGCCCAGGTGGGTCTCGAACCCGCGGGCTCAGGCAATCCACTCACCTCAGCCTCCCAAAGGCGTGGGATTACAGGCTGAGCCACCAAGCCCGGCTTACAGTTTTTTTTAAAGACTGATGTATATATTTAAAAGATGGATACTGAAATATACTAATATACAAAAACAGAGAAGTTGTTGCATATTTCTGAATATGGAAGAGAAAGACAGTGGGAAGAAGGGACTGTGGAGGGTGGGCAAAGGGGATGGAAAAGGAATATGGAATGAATTGCCCAGGTGGGACGAAGAGGGGCTGAAACTACGAAAAATGCTCGGAATGAGTGGGAAGTGGAAGCTAGAGTCACGAAGAATTGGCAGATAGAATGAGACTCTGAAATCGATGAACACTTTGAGACTCTTTTCAGAAACATAATCCTATGTGGTTTCACCAGTTGCTCGCAGTAATTTAACTGCACAACAAGAGCCCAGGTCAGGCGCGGTGGCTCAATCCTGTAATCCCAGCACTTTGGGAGGCCGAGGTGAGGGGACTGCTTGAGCCCATGGGCTTGAGACCAGCCTGGGCAACTTGGAGGGACCTAATCTCGACACTAAATCCAAAAGTTAGCCGGAAGTGGTAGTGTGCACTTGTAGTTCCAGCTACTTGGAAGGCTGAGGTTGAAGAATCACCTGAGCCCAGCAGGTTGACACTGGTGTGGCCGTGAGCGTGCTGCTGCACTCCAGCCTAGGTGATGGGGTGGGACTCTAACTCAAAAAAAAAAAAAGAGCAGGCCCAGGTACTTGGTTAAATGAGTGTCCAGGCTCTCTCCCTCTATATGCTTCCCTCTGATGCAGACCAGTTACCCACTGTTAAGTCACACTGAGTCCCTGAGCCTTTTCAGATGATACCAGGAGCAGCTACCACATCTTCACCCAGTCCATGGTCATATGACCTAGTGGCTTGCTATACAATGTAAGTAAATAGTCTAAAATAAGCCTTCATTTTAAATGCTTGTAATACATTTCATCAGGTATATATATATACAGATATTGGTTTCCATTGAGTACTTGCTATTTGCCAGGGACCATGCAAATAGTGGGTTTTGTGTGGGTTATCTCTGATAACTCCATGGATGGCAGTATTATTACCCCCATTTGGCAGTATTATTACCCCCATTTCACTGATGAAGAAAATTAAGTCAAGAGAGGTAAGCTAACTTGCTCCATGTCATAAAGTTTAGACTCAAACCCAAGGCTTTGACTCCAGAGTCAACACTCTAAACTACAATGCTATGCTGGATAAAACACATTTTAATTAAAAAGAAAAAAGACAATCAGTCATAAATTACAATTTTTAAGTTATTAAATTGGGAGTCTAGGATGAAAGTTATATTTTAGTGACTATACATTCCATTTTCCCTTTCTATAATCAGCCAAACATTTATCTAGAAAAGAGAATTACCTGACAGAAGAATTGTTGCTGGGTTCCTGCTCCAGGTGTGTTACTGAAGGTGCTGGTAGATTTGGAAGAAGAAACTGGAAGACGATGAGACACACTGACCGGTCCTGGAGTCCTGTTTGGCTGGGTCAGCTGATCTCCCGTAAAGTTTGATCCTGATACACCAGACTGAACTGCAGACCCAAGACTAGGATGGGCAGTGCTGGCTGAGCTGACAGCAGGGAACCGACTAGGTCCTGACATGTTTGTCACTGAGGGCATAGTGGTAAAGCCAGGTCTTCCTTGGGAAACACTGCTTTGCCCAGGTGACAGGTGTAATACAGTTGGCGATGCCTGCTGCAAGGGCATCTGTCCACCAACAATCTGAGGGGAGGCATGATTGACTATCACTGGACTTCCAGAGGCGGCAAACGTCTGCCCAGACACTAACTGGACGGCAGTATTCTGGTTGTTGAGCATCTGTCCAGAATACGGCTGGTTGGTCCTGAGCATGTTGGAAGAGTTCCTGTTCAACATGACATGCTCTGAGGCCACCTGGCCAGAGATGAGCTGAGAGGGTTGGGTCTGAAGAAGTTGCCCATTGATGGTCTGGACGTGGTGTACCGAGTTGGAACTGACGGAAAGGCTTGTAGGTATGAGGAACTGACTTTGGGGTGCGTGAGGCTGGCCCATAGGGGAATGAATCACAATACTACCCCCAGTGCTGCTCACTGCCTGTGAGGTGACTGGCTTTCTTGTGTTCTGTTGGTTTACAATGTTCACAGACATGTGTGGACCCACTACTGAGCCCTGGGGTGAGCTGGCAGAAGCAAAAGAGATCCCTTGTTGCACGTGGTGCTGCTGAATTCCCAAATTGTTCACATTGTATGTGTTTTGCTGTCCCATCTGGATAGGCTTTGGCTGGATATTAATTGGGACTTTATTTGAATTTGGTGCAAGACCCCTTTGTATGATGATATTATGCACAGGTAAAGATGTTTGAAAATTTGTGCTGTTAAATGGAACGGTAACAGGCTGTGCTACTGGACTGGAACTGGAGTTACCAAACAAGGAGTTGCCATTAGGAGTCTGTCTATGAACCAGAAGCCCTCCGCTCACACTGGATGGGGCTTGTTGCCCGCTGCCCTTTAATATGATTTGTGATCCGTCTAGGTTATTAATAGTCATCATAGAAGGATGATTACCAAATGACCCAATTAACTGTATTTGACCAGAACCACTAATCTGACTGCTATTAGACAAGTGCTGACTGGGAACACTGATCCCCACATGTTGCATAAAGCCATGTGGCACACCCACTGTATTGCTCGCGAACGATGCTCCAACAGGCACGTGCGTCACCCCTAAGGGCTGCAGCGTCTGACCTGAGTAATTAGAAACATTAGAAGCCTGAGTAAAGGATGCTGATGAAGAAGGATGAAGCTGTGCAAACTGTTGGCTTGAACCTATACTGGCATCCAAATATGCCTCTTCTGCCAACGTCTGTTCAGTGATATTGGCCTCCTGCAAGGATTTCTGAAGAATGTCAAAAGGTTGGTCCTCAGTGAGATCAGGAAGAGGAGAAGACTCAAGTTCATCTTCGAGAAACTGAAGGCTACTTGAAAGCGGCAGTCCATCACTGGGTCCTTCTCCAAGCTGGCTGCTTACACCTTTGAGGGACAACTTAGGATCGGCATTCTGGAAAAATAAGCAGGATGTTACATAGCATAGCCAAGCTTTGAAAAAGATGCAAAATTAATCTCACTTTTAAATGTGAATAAAGCATAGCAGTTTGTTCTTCAGGGACAGTTTTCTAAACTGTTTGTCTTATTCTGATATTTTATTTCCTTGGTAATGATGCTTAGTATTTTGTTTGTAAGTATAGCATTCATTACTCTAGTAAATTATTTTACAGAGAACAGGTAAATAACAGGAACACACTGAGGACTACCTGGAGCTTAGCTTCATTTTTTTGGAGATACTGGTACAGACATTACATTTTAAGATTACATCCAGTCCAAGGCTTGAATGGGGCTTAGTCCAGAGTGTGTGTATCCAGGAGACAGCTATCTGTGGCCCTTTGTATACCAGAAGTCTAAGTGGTTTTGGGAGCTCTGGGTGTTATACTGCTTGAGGCTCAGAAGGTCTCTATCCCCACCACCCCAGGAAAGACCAGTCCAGATAAAAATAAGGTTCCAATATAAAATGAGTGAACAGTCATTTGATTTCTTAGAAATAGCTTAAGGTGCTTTAAAACCACTTAACAATGTATCTTTAAATAAAAATACTTAAAAATTACTTAAGTGTTATATTCAAAAGTAAAAGGCCAACATTTATCAAGCACCCACTTGTGTGTTAGTTTCTGTCCTTAAGGAGTCCTGAAGGAGGCCAAAGGAACAGGCATTCCGATTAGAGACAACACCACAGGCACATGAAGACAAATGAACACAGGCAATGACAAATCAGATACACTCCACTTGCCCACAGTCTTTTGTGGGATATTCAAAATTGTAAAAGAAAATAATATGGAATTCCCAGTCATTTTTTTTGGAGTTGGATTCTCACTCTGTCGCCCATGCTGGAGGGGAGTGGCACGCTCATGGTCACTGCAGCCTCAACCTGCTGGGCTCAGGCAATCCTTCCTTAGCCTTCCAAGTAGCTGGAACTACAGCTATTATAGCTATAGCTATATCCTTTCACCTCAGTCTCCCAAAGTGCTGTGATTATAGGTGTGAGCCACCATGCCCAGTGAGGCGAGAGGATTGCCTGAGCTCAGGGATTCGAGACCAGCCTGGGCAACTTAGCGAGACTTTGTCTCTACAATAAATAAAAAAATCAGCCAGGCAAGATGGCGTGCATCTGTAGTTCCAGCTATTTGGAAGACTGAGGTGGAAGGATTGCCTGAGTCCAGCAGGTTGAGGTAGCAGTGGCTGTGAGCATGCCACTGCACTCCAGCCTGGACGACAGACTCTAACTCAGAAAATAAAATAAAATAAATAAAATAAGTAAAGATGGTGTGAATGTACTTAACACTACTGAACTGTATACTTAAAAAAAGTTAAGATATATTGTTATGTGTATTTTACCACAATTAAAAAGAAAAAGGATGAAGAATGGGTTAATCAAGAATGAGTACTCCAACTTGCAAAACTGTAGAGATTCTCAGCCCTAGGTTAATAAGGTGTTGGGGCTAGCTGATGAAAAGAGCTAGAAAGAAAAGCCAAGACTCATTCGTTGATTTACATCCAATCAGCAATTGAAGTGTCCTGAGTCAGATGGAAATTGTCTTAGGACTTGAACCATCATTTGAAAGGAGGGGAGAAAGCAACTGAAAGCAAGGAGAATTTTTTTTTTTTTTTTTTGGGCAGAGAAATATCAAGGCAACAATGACTATCTCCTGAGTAATGATGTATAATGTTTTTACAGTGCACAAATAAACAGACCACATTTTTCAGAGCATTTTTAATATTACACCTGACATGATGCAATAAAAGCTTCCAATAAATACATGTTGAATAAAGTAGTCTAAAAAGTTAGAAATAATACTCACATGGAAGTAGAACAGTTGGTAAATAAAAATCACTAACGTTGAGGGACAGGTTAAATATCTAATTTAAAGGCTTAATGGCATCACATGCAATGATTACTTGTTCAAAATGAATGTCAGAAATGTTACTGATTCATGAGTCTTACAGGAAATCAGTGTTGTGACTTTAAAGTCATGCTAGCATGTTAGAAGTGTCTGACATAACTTACACACACTCAAATACTTAAAAGAACTGTGCATCCCCAAAGACTTTCTGAACAGATGGAGAATATAAAGGCCCTGATGGTAAGTTACTATTTTCTGAGTACTGTACTGAGTGATTTCCAAGGACTAGTAAACTAATTTTTTTCTTTTTTGAGTTGGAGTCTCACTCTGTTGCCAGACTGGAGTGCAGTGGCACGTTCCCGGCCAACTCAGCCTCAACCTGCTGGGCTCCGGCGATCCTTCTGCTTCAGCCTTCCAAGTAGCTGGAACTACAGGCGTGCATGACCACGCCCAGCTAATTTTTTGATTTGTTGTAGAGATGAGGTCTTGCCAAGTTGCCCAGGTGGGTCTTGAACCCGCGGGCTCAGGCAATTCACTTACCTCAGCCTCCCAAAGCCTAGGATTACAGGCTGAGCCATCAAGTCCAGCTAGTAAATTAATCTTTTTTTTTTTTTTGAGTTGGAGTCTCACTCTGTCGCCCAGACTGGAGTGCAGTGGCCACTCCCGGCCACCGCAGCCTCGACCTGCTGGGCTCTGGCGATCCTTCCGCCTCAGCCTTCCAAGTAGCTGGAATTACAGGCATGTGCTACCACGCCCGGCTGATTTTTTGAATTATTGTAGAGATGAGGTCTCGCTGCCCAGGCGGGTCTCGAACCCGCGGGTTCAGGCAATCCACTCACCTCAGCCTCCCAAAGGCACGGGATTACAGGCTGAGCCACCGAGCCCGGCTTAGTAAATTAATCTTAAGCACTCTATAAGGTAGTTCCATTGTTATTCTGGTTTCACAAATAAGGAAATTGAACCTCACAGAGATTTAGTTTAGATCTAAGGTTACACAGCTAATGAGTAGTGGAGCAAGGATTCAAATCAGGCAGATAACTCCAGACTACCAGCCACAGCAGGACAAGGCCATTGAAAAGATGAAGAAGCTGGGCTTGGTTAGAGACCTGCCTGGGCAACTTGGCAAGACCTCATCGCTACAATAAATCAAAAAATTAGCCAGGCGTGGTAGCGCGCGCCTGTAGTTCCAGCTACTTGGAAGGCTAAGGCAGAAGGATCGCCGGAGCCCAGCAGGTCGAGGCTGCGGTGGCCAGGAGTGGCCACTGCACTCCAGTCTGGGTGACAAAGTGAGACTCCAACTAAAAAAAAAAAAAAAAAAAAAAAGAAAAGATGAGGATAGCATGAGGCTTTAACAGAGTAATCTTGATACAGTGACCAGGCAGGACTCCCCTAGGTCAGATCTCTTATCTAGATGCTCCTAGAGGTTGAAAACATGGGTTTTAGAGCCTGATGGTCTGGGTTAGAACCCTAGCTCTGCAACTCATGGCTGTGTGATATTGGGCCAAGTTACTCAACCTCTCCATGCTTTGGTTTCCTCATCTATAAAATATGGATCATAGGCCAGCACTTTGGGAAGTCGAATAAAGAGGACTGCTTGAGCCCCGGGGTTCAAGACCAGCCTGGACAGCTTGGTGAAACCTCATCTCTACAATAAAATTTTTTAAAAATTAGCCAGTGTGGTAGTGCATGCCTGTAGTCCAAGCTACTTGGAAGGCTGAGGCAGAAGGATCACCTGAGCCCAGCAGGTTGAGGCTGTGGTGGCCGTGAGCTGTGCCACTAAACTCTAGCCTGGGCAACAGAGTGAGACTCCAACTCAAAATATATATGTATATGGATCATAATAGAGCCACTCCATGGAATAACTGTGAAGGTTAAATGAGGTTAATATATGTTAAGTTCTTGGTGCTGAGCACATACTTAATGCTCAACAAGTATTAGTTATTATCTCTTTTTCTTGTTTAAGATGGAAATAATTAAGAATGCTTTCTTTAAAGCTTATGTAACAAGGCTCGAAATATTCTAATATGACTTTCTAAAATGATTCAGGTTTTAACATTTCTGAGTCATTTTAGAAAGAAGGTTGAAAGCTTAGAAAAATGGCAAAGTAAATCTCAGATAGCCTGTATTAACTGACTAAGTTAAAAGTAGAAAATGGCTACATAAGTCAAAAGATTTTCCTCCTGTATAAGTTATAAAAGGGTAAGGATTCTTATCTGAACACAAAGGCAATGAGAGCCTCAATTCACAAGGCATCAATGAGACAGAAACCACTTGATCATTGCATTCAGCTTCCAATACTCACACTAGCGTTGGCGAAAATTGAATTTGAATTGGCTGCAGAATATCCTGCATTAGTCAAGTCATCATTGCTCTGCAAAGGTACAAATTCAACAAAGTGGTTACCTTAACAGTAAAGAAGAAATAAAATGTATGTCTGTAATGTTCTAAGTATTACTTACAGATTTATTACTAGGTCCATGTAGAAAATAGTTCAATGCTTGTGGGTCTCTAGAAAAGAACAAAAAAAAGAAATGACAAATATATTATCTATATTTAGGATGAATTTTTACTAGAGCAAAAATAAAATGACATATTAACCTGAGTCCTATTCCTATTTTAAAACAATTTTATTAGTATTTTTTTGTTTTAATTTGTTTTTGTTTTGACACTGTTCCTGTTTGTTTTTTTTTTTTTAGAGTTGGAGTCTCACTCTGTCACCCCAGCTGCAGTACAGTGACACGGTCACAGCTCTCTGCAGCCTCCACTTCTTGGGCTTAGGTGATCCTTCCACCTCAGCCTCTCGAGTAGCTGGAACTACAGATGTGCTACCACACCCAGTTACTTTTTTGACTTTTTGTAGAGATGAGGTCTTACTGTGTTGCCCAGGCTAGTCTGGAACTACAGGGATCAAGCAATCATCCCACCTCAGTCTCCCAAAATCTTAGTTAGGACTACAGGTGTGAACCACTGTGTCCAGCCCATTTTTTACTAACACTCATTTCTGCCTCCTGGGATTTGTTAGAGAACAAATTTAATAAAGAATTACTGAATTAGGACCCCTATGTTAATCTATGTCTCTTTGTTTCCCCACTATATTTATGATGATTATTTAATTTTTACTTAAAAAATTTTACCAGGTTTTAACATGCAATTAGCAAGTTAAACTTCACACATTTGATTTACCCTTGTTTTGGAATAAACATCTTACCCAATAAGATCAAGGAGACACGAGTCATCATCATCATCCATGACAACTGCAGATAAAGGAAGAAGAAACCATGTTTCAGCAAAGCAGAGTAAAGCCAGTGGCATCAATGCACTATCAAGGTATACTACACATTTCTGGATAAATAACTGTGTAATCTTGTGAGTTTTCCTCTAACTGCTTACTATTAACATGATTTTAAAAATTTTGTGATCATTTGAGAGATAAAGTATGAACTGAAAAATTTTATTGAAAACAAATCCTTAATTTACAGGTCATAGAATCTAGACAAATCAAAGAGAGTTGGCAGGAATCTCCCTCCCATGCAGATTTCCCCAGGGACTACAAACCATGAACAGTAACTTCCTCAAAATGTAGAATGGACATGTGGAGAAATAACATTTTTGTTTTAGAAAAGATCTCATAGATATAGAGGTCTTTAATTTTGTGACCGATGTTTCTAAGCATGGTGAGCAATCTAGATTCCTTGCCATATTCTGGCTATCTTCAGGAAGGCGGAAGAGTGGTTCTTCCTGCTTTTTGAGACACAAGAGGGGGCACACTAGCCCCAGGCAGCACTGCAGCAGGCTCTGAATGCAGGTCCTGGGATCTTCTCTCAGCCCCAGCACTGCTCCTGTTCAGGTCCAAACAATCTACAACCCAACACTAGAATCTTGAAAGTAGAAAGCTCAACCAGAAGTTTACCCCAGGTCCAGGCCGTGAGCTCCTCTGTCCCCAGCCAGCGACAGCGTCAAGCGTAGCCAGTGAAACAACTGTGCTTTGGCTGAAACAATAACAACCGTACAAATTCCAAGAGCCATTCTCCCCCGAGATCTGGTAAACTTACACTAGTGATCCGACACCTGGCAACAACACTGCTTCACACCCATTTCGAACCATGCGTGGAATAATTTACATCACGGAATGCCAGGGCCAAGAGTTCTGGAGCAGTTGGAAAGGACAGTTGTGAACGGCAGTTGGAGGGAGGAATGAAATCCTGAAGAGATGCCCAGAAGGACACGCCCGAAGAAGGCAGAAAGGACAGTCTCTGCTAAATGTTTTTTCTCTGTTAAAACTGCATCTCCTCTCCAGTTTCCATCAGTCACAAGGCCAAACAAAAATAAAACTTACTCCTGACGTGGAAGGTAACTTGCTTTCCTCAGGAAGAGACTGGAAGGGGTAAGTACTCCCAATGTGGAACTTTCCCCTTGGTGGGTAAGTTTGTTCAGCTGCTGAGTGAGCTGGAAGAGTACAACCATTTGAGTAGAACCCAGTGGAGAGGAGAGGTCATGGGTGAGAAGGGAGAAAGAGTGGGCAAAGTTTACCAAAAGGTGGTCTCCAAGGCTACAACTGACAAGGACAGCTGGCTAGGTGAAATCTGCTTTTTAGGACTCAGACTTGGATTTACTCAAGGGCACAATGGGATGACTGTATTAGCAGAACATGACTTTGGAGGAGTGAAAATGGGACAGAAAGAAACAACAAAATCTATCAACAAATACATATATAAAAGTCAGTGTGTTAGCTGGGCATGGTGGCGCACAACTGTGGTTCCAGCTACTTGAAAGGCTGAAGTGGAAGGATCACCTGAGCCCAGCAGATCAAGGCTGCGGTGGCTGTGAGCTTGCCACTGCACTCCAACCTGGGCAACAGTGAGACTCCGACTCAAAAAAAAAAAAAAAAAAGTCGATGTGAAGGTCTTCCCTGAAATCCTGATGACATTTACTATGATATTAATCAGAGTCCATCTCCCAGACATCACAATTACATGGAATAAATTAGCCAATTATGACATATCATTAAGTCTGTAGATTTTATTTACTTCAACATGGTCATTTTAGTTTAATTCATTTGTATTCTTTGTGAATTTATTTTTCCAAGTATCTAACAGTCTCTGGAACAAACTAATTAAGACAAATGTAAGTGAGAAATAGTCTACACAAAAGGAAAATAGTTTCACGGTCCATCCAGCTTCCTTTCCTACTTGACACTTGCCTAGTTACTCTACTTGATGAAGAGCCCTAAGGGTTAACAAACAAACTCTGAGACAGGAAGTCAACACCAGTACTCCACCAAGGTGTCACTGCCACCAGCATTTCAAGCACAGAGACCATCTGTTATCCCAAAGTTCACAGTGACAGACTACTCTTTGACTAGCCCAAACAAAAACACAATTTTATAATACTGAATGAAATTAAAAGTCATTGTGCACCCTCCTCTGCCAAACAAAATGGCTGGTGAAGCACTTGACTTGAGAGAAGGTTTTGTGGGGACTACCGATCCCTACCAGCAGCATCAAGAGCCCCACCAGTCAGGACACCTCTACCCCAGCAGGCAGAACCCTATGAGCCTTTATAAGCAGGGGTACTCTGAGAATTCTATTTTTTAAAGGGCCATTCTCTTTTTTTAACACTAAACAATTCCAAATTAAAAGAGGTGATCCTTATCCCCGTATGCCCAGCTTTAAATAGTGCCAAAATGCAGTCATAGTATAGCCTAAACCAGGGGTTCCTTTCCCCCAAGATGACTTATGGTCCAGCAAAGCAAATTTACTGAAGCAAAATTGTAAAAAGTATGATTCTAACATGAGAAGACAACCTGAAGATCAGACACTGATGACTCACAAATAGAGAATTCAGTTCTCTTTGGAAAGAGTTCCCCTTTACTTCTGGACTCTTGTTAAGGCTCTTTTCTCATTCAAGTAGCAAGCTTGGAAACCGCTAGATGGGCGGCTGGTGCTACGTGAATTCTATGAAGCTTTGTGAAAGACGAGCGCGTGCCCCCCATCCCCTCACCAAGGGGAAATACCTAGATGCGTGGTTAGGAACTACTTCCTAAATTTTACATATATATATTATATTACAGTTATTCAGAGTCAGAACATCTTTTCCCTGCTGATTTAAAATGTCACTTTTATACTGTGTCCCGTGATTAAAAGCTATTATTCAAGGTGTTTGTTGATACTGTTAGAAACTATTTTAAGGAACTATTTCCTAAATTTTACATATACATATTATATTATAGTTATTCAGAGTCAGAACATCTTTTCCCTGCTGATTTAAAATGTCACTTTTATACTGTGTCCCATGATTAAAAGCTATTATTCAAGGTGTTTGTTGATACTGTTAGAAACTATTTTAAGTGTTAGCTTTAATTTTTTAAAAGTGGTAGTCAAGTGTCCAGGGCAGCTATTTCTGAACTCTAGGGGGACCTACAGACCCCTGCTTTATGACACACCCCACTGTCAAGAGCTGCTATTCCTGGGGGTCTATGTCTTGCTCATGTGTGTTAGATTGAGAAATAGTTCATAAATATTCATATATATATATATATATATATATATATATATATGTTTTTATATATATATGTAAAAAACCTTGGAGGGAGGACACTTAACATCATTATGGGTACCTGATCCTAAACTAGGGGAAGTAAGGATTACTTATGTACCTAATCCTGACATCCTTACTTGTACCCCACATCTTTATAATAAAATTAAGTTAAATATATATATTTAACATATAAATGATATATTTTATATGTATTTATTTTATAAATATATATATATAATCTTGAAGTGGGTTAAATCTAAGTATGTCACAAGACATGGAAGTCATAAAAGAAAAGACTGACAAATTCAATGACATAACATTTCAAACTTCTGCATGATAAAAGAAAAACACATCATAAAGTCAAATACTAATACTTCCAGCTCATACCACACAGGGGTTTTCTCTAACATAAAGAGCTCCTATAAATAAAAATTTGGGCAACGTCCTTGGGTCCCCTCTCACTGTGGGAGCTTTTCTGTCCTCTCAATAAATCCTGCTGTCTAAAAAAAAAAAAAAATTAATTAATCAGGATCCTTGTGGAAAATCATTCAAAGGGTATGAATAACCAGTTTATAAAGAAGGAAAGACAAGTAGCTCATAATCAACCTCATTTGCAATAAGCGAAGTATAAATTAAAATTACAATGAGATACTATAATTCCTGTCAGATTGGCAAAGATAAACAGGTTTGGTTAAGGGCTATGCTGGTCACAGAGTGAGCAAATAGGAACTGTTGTACAGTGACAGAGTGTAGACCCGTAGCCTTTAGAGATAGCAATTTAGCAATATCTTTCACATTTTTAAGTGCACAAATCAATTTACCTAGCAAATCTACTTCCAGGTATTTGTCCTGCATTCTTCTTTTTTTTTTTTTTTTCAGTAGGAGTCTCCCTCTGTTGCCCAGACTGGAGTGCAGTGGCCGCTCCCGGCCACAGCAGCCTCAACCTGCTGGGCTCCGGCAGTCCTCCCGCTTCAGCCTTCCAAGTAGCTGGAACTACAGGCGCACACTACCACGCCTGGCTAATTTTCTTTTAATTTATTGTAGAGATGAGGTCTCGCCAAGTTGCCCAGGTGGGTCTTGAACCCGCGGGTTCAGGCAATCCACTCACCTCAGCCTCCCAAAGCGTGGAATTACAGGCTGAGCCACCGAGCCTGGCCTGCATTCTTTTTTTAAAAAATTATTTTTTTAGAGACAGAGTCTCCCTATGTTGCCCAGGCTGGGTTCAAAGTCCTGCGCTCAAGCGATCCTGATGAATAGGCCCACCATGATGACATGGGAGCATGACAAGCTTTCCGGCCAGGAGATCAGGTACTACTTAAGGACTGGAGAGAAGGAGGACCTGATCAACACCCGTAGGAGAAGTGGAAAGGGCCCCTATGACATGCCACTCACAACTCCCATGGCATTGAACTTGCTGGCATGAAGGCCTAGCCACATCACCCTAAAGTGATGAAATTCATGCCAGACAACACCAACTTATCCAGACCAACACCATCCTCAAACAAGATGTCAGGAGAATGGTCCTTAGAGCCAATCTCTGATTTAAAATACTTGCTCATGTGGTTTCACCCGAGGCTGCTTACCCACCAGCACTGCCTGGGAATATCACTCCCTAGTCAGAATATCCCAGGTTATAGCAGATTCCACTAATCTTACTAATGCCGGATATGCCATCCAAGACCCGAATAGTAAGTAGATGACTGTAGGGACCCATTGGTTTCACCAGTGACCAGAGCTTCTGCCAGGTTCCCCCTTATAGAGGGAGAGTACTCATGCAAGGGCATAAGTTACCGAATGCGTGGTATTTATGTACTACGTCACGAGAACGAAAATCCACCTTGCTCTGTGATCCTGGTCTATAAGGATGCAACCTCATCTTTTCCCCATCATTGTTCCAGAATAATATCTTAACCCTATGCATACAACAGATGCTACAATATCCACTTAATAAAACCTAATGGGAAAAATCAAATTTCCCTTCCAATGTGGTTGGCAAAAGTGGCTCTCCAGGTCTCTAGCTCAGGAACCAACAGAATGTACTATGTTCCAGGAGGATAGGTTTTTCTATGTGAAAAAGACCATATACCCTGGACCCTAAACTGTTTATGGGGACAGGAAGACCAAGGACAATGCCTACTAGTCCTGATGATTACTCCTGTGTCTAATGCCATGGAAAGTGCTTAGTGGACCAGTGCCCTGCAAAACTGGCCCGATTCCGTGGAGATTTTCCTGGAGGAACTCCAGAGAGAACTGAATACTTCATGGCTTACTCTCTGCTACCCTGGTGGGCAGTGGCAGCCTACCAACATGTACTAAGGAATCTGTTCAACACCCTAATAATACTTGCCAATGAGACTACCTGGTCTTTGTAACTTACAGACTTCTTTGACTTTTTTTTTTTGAGTTGGAGTCTCACTCTGTCGCCCAGACTGAAGTGCAGTGGCCACTCCCGGCCACTGCAGCCTCGACCTGCTGGGCTCCGGCAATCCTTCCGCCTCAGCCTTCCAAGTAACTGGAACTACAGGCGCGTGCTACCACGCCCGGATAATTTTTGAGTTATTGTAGAGATGAGGTCTTGCCAAGTTGCCCAGGCGGGTCTTGAACTCGCAGGCTCAGGCAATCCACTCACCTCAGCCTCCCAAAGCGCGGGATTACAGGCTGAGCCACTGAGCCCGGCTGACTTTTTTTTTTTTGAGTCGATTTCTTATTCTATCACCCAGGCTGGAGGGCAGTGGCACTGTCCTCACAGCCTGGATCTGCTGGGCTCAGGTGATCCTTCCGCCTGAGCCTTCCAAATAGCTGGAACTACAGGCACATGCCACCATGCCTGGCTAATTTTTAAAAAGTTATTGTAGAGATGAGTTCTTGCCAAGTTGCCCAGGCTGTTCTTGAACCTGTGGGCTCAGGCAATCCTGTCACTCTGGCCTCCCAAAGTGCCGGGATTATAGGCTTGAGCCACCGTGCCCGGCCCCATAAAGTTTTTGATTTACAGTAGAGATCTGGTCTTGAACCCCTGGACTCTCACCTCCTCATCCCAAAATGCTAGGATTGTAGGCGTGAGCCACTGTGCCTAGCTTCTTTGACCTTCTTAGCTAGAATAGTTTTAGATAACAGAATAACCCTAGATTACATTCTGGCAGAAGGGGGGATGGTTTGTGCTGTCATCAACTCATCTTGCTGTTTGTACATAAACACTTCCTCCCAGGTAACAACTAGCACAGATAAAATCAGACAACAGGCTACCTGGCTACAACTGACCTTAGACCACCGACTACCCTTCCTGAGTGATGTGTTTGATGAAGTTGTGGACTGGTTCTAACCTGTTTTCATGGATCCCTTCAGGGACAAAAAAACATTCTCTTAGGCTTAGACAAATTAGTGCTTACTAGATTAGTTTGTGTTGTTTTATGTATTATTCCAATGTTATATGGCTGGTGTAACAAGATTTCCTAAGCCCCTGACTAAAACTATACATGATGTGTGCAAACAGAGGGAAGAAGCCATTTATATGTTTAAACAAAAGAATACGAATTCCTCCATGATAGATATCATGGCTTCCATCTTGACAGTGGGGAAATGATAAAGAGACCCACCATCACAAATCCTCTATTACTGTAAAATAAATTCCTCTAGATGACAACTAACGGGTAGTCTACATGTAGTCTGTAATTTTAGAATACTTAAGAAACTCCTATCTTAGGCTGGCCACAGTGGCTCACGCCTACAATCCCAGCACTTTGGGAGGCCAAGGTGAGAGGACTGCCTGAGTCTGTGGGTTTGAGACCAGTCTGGGCAATTTGGTGAGACTCATCTCTACAATAAATAAAAATTAGCCAGATAGCCAGGTGTGGTGGTATGTGCCTATAGTTCTAGCTACTTGGAAGGCTGAGACAGAAGGATCGCCTGAACCCAGCAGGTCGAGGCTGCAGTGGCTGTGAGCATGCCACTGTACTCCAGTTCGGGCAACAGAGTGAGAATCCAACTCAAAAAAAAAAAAGAAAGAAAGAAAGAAAGAAATCTTCCTTTGTAATGAATTAGGCTAAACATAAAAACTGCTTGCACATTTCTACTTCTCCTCCTTCACTGCCCTTGAATCTAGTAACTGTTACTGGTACTGAAAGGCTGGTGCATCCTCATTGAGTCCCCTGACAAAAAACTGCATGTCCCTGGAGAAGCCTCTGCCGGCCCTAGAAAAGAGATGGGTTCTGTTAAAACTCCCTAAAACCCCCAAAATGTATCAGTTCCCTTAGTCCTTAAATAGTAACTGCTTTCAGTGGGGCTCGGTGGCTCAGACTGTAATCCCGTGCCTTTGGGAGGCTGAAGTGAGTGGATTGCCTGAGCCCGCGGGTTCGAGACCCGCCTGGGCAGCGAGACCTCATCTCTACAATAAATCAAAAAATCAGCCGGGTGTGGTAGCGCATGCCTGTAATTCCGGCTACTTGGAAGGCTGAGGCGGAAGGATCACCGGAGCCCAGCAGGTCGAGGCTGCGGTGGCCGGGAGCGGCCACTGCACTCCAGTCTGGGCAACAGAGAGAGACTTCAAAAAAAAAAAAAAAAAAAAAAAAAAGGATATCCAGTTCAGGATTACTGGCTTTAACAAAGAACTGTAAAAACCTAGATGTCATAGGTATAGGGTTACTTTTTGGGATAATTAAAATGTTCTGAAATTAAGCCACTGGGTTACCCAATTTAAAGGGGTGAATTTTATGATATATAAAATTATATCTCAACTAAAACAATTTTTTTTTTAGTTAGAGTCTCACTCGGTCACCCATACTGGAGTGCAGTGGCCATTCCCGGCCACCACAGCCTCGACTGCTGGGCTCCAGCGATCCTTCCGCCTCAGCCTTCCAAGTAGCTGGAATACAGGCGCGCACTACGCAGACGCGCACTACCATGTCCGGCTAATTTTGATTTATTGTAGAGATGAGATCTCGCCAAGTTGCCCAGGCGGGTCTCGAACCCGCGGGCTCAGGCAATCCACTCACCTCAGCCTCCCAAAGGCGCAGGATTACAGGCTGAGCCACCAAGCCCGGCTCGTCTCCTTGTTTTATTAGTTGTATTTATTTTTCTGAATAGAGCTATGTACATGTGACACAAAATTCAAAAAGTGGTTGGGCTCGGTGGCTCAGCCTGTAATTCCAGCACTTTGAGAGGCTGAGGTGAGTGGATTGCCTGAGTCTGTGGGTTCAAGACCACCCAGGCAACTTGGCAAGACCAAGACCTCATCTCTACAATAAATAAAAAATTAGCCGGCCGTGGTAGTGAGCACCTATCTAGTTCTGGCTACTTGGAAGACTGAGGTGGAAGGATGGCCTGGATGACACAGCAAGATCCCCAACTCTAAAATAATAAAGATGATGATGAAGTTTTATACATACTGAGTAGCAGGGATATATGGTCAATGAAAAAAGAATAGTGTAGAATAGTATGTACATTATATTCTCAAGTGTGGGGAGAACATATATATATAAATATACAGACCTTGAAATGAAGCATAAGTAGCTAGTAACACTGGTAACTTCTGGGAGAGAAACTGGGTGTCTGGGGAACAGAAGAAGGGAGACTCCATTTATATGTCCTTTTGTACCTTTTGAATTTTTTTTTTGAGTTGGAGTCTTGTTGCCCAGGCTGGAGTGCAGTGGCATGCTCACTGCCACCCCAGCATCAACCTGCTGGGCTCCAGCAATCCTCCTGCCTCAGCCTTCCAAGTAGCTGGAACTACAGGTGCACACTACCACACCCGGCTAATTATTTATTGTAGAGACGAGGTCTTACCAAGTTGCCCGGGCTGGTGTCGAACCCACGGGCTCAGGCAATCCACTCGCCTCAGCCTTCCAAAGTGCTGGGATTACAGGCTGAGCCACTGAGCCCAGCCACTCTTTGAATTTTGTGTCACATGCACATAGCTCTATTCAGAAAAAGAAATACAACTAATAAAACAAGGAGACGGAGACAGAATGACTCTTGAAACACAAGAATCTCAGGTCAGGCTTATTCTCACTTAAGTATGCCAAAAAGCAAATACTCAGAACATTAAAAAAATTTTTTTTTTAGAGACAGGGTCATACTGGCCGCAATCTGGGCTCAAATGGTCCTCTCTCCTTAGTCTCCTGAGTAGCTGGGATTACAGGAGTTCACCACCACACCCAGCTAAATACTTAGAACATTTTAAAGCAGCCTAGTCGCCTTAAGAATAATGTACATTAGCTGTCTCAAAAGAAATACTGACATCAGGTACTGTGGCTCATGCCTGTAATCCCAGCACTCTGGGAGGCCAAAGTGAGAGGACTGCTTAAAGCACAGAGTTTTGAGACCAGCCCAGGCAACTTGGCAAGACCTCATCTCTACAACAAATAAAAAATTAACTGGGTGTGGTAGTGCGTGCCTGTAGTTCCAGCTGCTTGGAAGGCTGAGGCAGAAGGACCACCTGAGCCCAGCAGGTCAAGACTATGGTGGCCGCAAGCGTGCCACCGCACTCCAGCCTGGGCGACAGAGTGAGACTCTGACAAAAAACAACAACAAAAACCTGTATTTTAAAAAAACTTGGTTTTCATTAAGATCACAGAAAGACTTCAAAGATCTCCAAGGCAGAGATATGAAGGAAGATGACAGACTATTTCCATAATTTTTTTCCACGTAGAGGGAGAATATCTAAGCTCTCATAATAAGAAATGTATCGGTTTCAAGAAGAGATATTTTAGGAAAGTTAGCTGGACAAATCAATTCTGCCTGCTTAAGATATTCTAAGTCAGTGACAGTGGAAGAAAACTAAGCTTGACCGCTGAGTGTCATAAAACAGGATTTCAAATACTTCACAAACTGAAATTTGGAATGTGATCACTATTACAAGTGCTTTTGTGTCCTCCCTATCTGCTTCTCTGTTCTTTTTCTTCTCCCAAAAACACAGCTTAGTGAAGATGATGATAAACATGCTGAAACTTTAAAAGACCACCAAGAATCCGGGTTCGGTGGCTCAGCCTGTAATCCCACGCTTTGGGAGGCTGAGGTGAGAGGATTACCTGAGCCCACGGGTTCGAGACCCGCCTGGGCAACTTGGCGAGACCTCATCTCTACAATAAATCAAAAATTAGCTGGGTGTGGTAGCGCGCGCCTGTAGTTCCAGCTACTTGGAAGGCTGAGGCGGAAGGATCGCCGGAGCCCAGCAGGTCTAGGTTG
>NW_007252943.1:542533-553349 GCF_000164805.1 Carlito syrichta
GTGACAGAGTGAGACTCCAACTTGGAAAAAAAAAAAAAAAAGACCACTAAGAGTCAATACAACAGGCTATCTTACCAAAGCATGAACAATTACCAACATTTGCTTTACCTCTGTGAATTTGCTATAGCATGAGTCATAATTTCCCAATAGTTTGCAAGCAAATGTATTTCCAAAATGTGCTGAGGTTAGCAAAGGGATGACTGACTTTATTTAAGCAGCTGTGAACTATGAAATAGTAGCAGACTTCAGACTCATGTTTCCTCTGTCTGACTCACTGAAAGTACGATGTGCTGCAATCATTTTTATTTTTTATTCACATATTTATCATTTCCAGTGTTTTTCATTCTTTTAAGTTCAGATTTCCACCTGGTATCATTTTCCTTCTGAAGGATTACCTTTAATATTTGTTTATATTGCAGGTCTGTTGGTAATGAGTTATTTCAGTTTTTGTCTTTTTTAATATTTCATTTTATTTTTTTAGCCAGGGTCTTTCTGTCACCCAGGCTGGAGAGCAGTGGCATGATCATGGCTCACTGCAGCCTTGACCTCCTGGGCTCAGTCAATCCTTCCACCTCAGCTTCGTGAGTAGCTGGGACCAGAGGCACACACCACCACAGCCACCCAGATAATTTTTTTACATGTTTTTGTAGAGACAAGTTTTGTTGTGTTGCCTAGACTGGTCTTGAACTTTTGGGTGCATGCAATCCTCCCACCCTGACTTCCCACACTGCTGGGATTACAGACATGAGCCATCACACTGGGCCTGTGTATCTGTTTACAGTGTTTATTTTGCCCTCATTTGTGAAATAATAGTTTCACTGGGCATACTGTTCAAGACTAAAGTGTTTTTTTTTCCTTTCACTTCTTGAAATATATTGCTACACTACTTCTCACTTGCATTTTTCCAAAGAGAAGTCTGCTGTCTTATCTTTTTTTTTCCATAATGTATCTTTTACCTCTGTACACTTGATTTAAGCAATTTGATTATGATACTTTTTTTTTTGAGTTGGAGTCTCACTCTGTCACCCAGACCAGAGTGCATTGGCATGCTCCTAGCCACTGCAGCCTCGACCTACTGAGCTCTGGCGATCCTTCCGCCTCAGCCTTCCAAGTAGCCGGAACTACAGGCGTGCACTACCACGCCCAGCTAATTTTTTATTTATTGTAGAGATGAGGTCTCACCAAGTTCCCTGGGTGGGTCTTGAATCCACAGGCTCAGGCAATCTACTTGCCTCAGCCTCCCAAAGTGCTGGGATTACAGGCTGAGCCACCAAGCCTGGCTGATACTTCTTAGTATAGTTTTCTTTTTTTTTGAGTTGGAGTCTCACTCTGTCACCCAGACTGGAGTGCAGTGGCCGCTCCTGATCACTGCAGCCTCGACCTGCTGGGCTCTGGAGGTCCTTCCGCCTCAGTCTTCCAAGTAGCTGGAACTACAGGCGTGTGTTACCACGCCCGGTTAATTTTTGATTTATTGTAGAGATGAGGTCAGGTCAAGTTGATGAGGCAGGTCTCGAACCTGCAGGCTCAGGCAATCCACTCACCTTGGCCTCCCAAAGCGGAATTACAGGCTGAGCCACCGAGCCCGGTCAGTATAGTTTTCTTTTCTTTTCTTTTTTTTTTTTTTGAGTTGGAGTCTCACTCCGTCGCCCAGACTGGAGTGCAGTGGCCGCTCCCGGCCACCGCAGCCTCGACCTGCTGGGCTCCGGCAATCCTTCTGCCTCAACCTTCCGAGTAGCCGGAATTACAGGCATGCGCTACCACACCTGGCTGATTTTTTGATTTATTGTAGAGATGAGGTCTTGCCGCCCAGCCGGGTCTTCAACCTGCAGGTTCAGGCAATCCACTCACCTCAGCCTCCCAAAGGCACGGGATTATAGACTGAGCCACCGAGCCCGGCTCAGTATAGTTTTCTTAATGCCTCTTGTGCTTGGAGTTTACTAAGCTTCTAGAATCTGCAGGCTTATAGTTTTCCTCTAGTTTAGAAACATTTCAGTCATTAATTTCTCCAGATATTTTGTACTTCTCCTCTTCCTTCAGGGGACCATAATTACATGTATATTATTAGGTTACTTAAAGTGTTCCACAGTTCAATAATGCCTCTTTTTTTTCAGTTCTTTTATCTCTCTGGCTTTCATTTAGGAAAATCTCTTTCTTTTTTTTTTTAGATTAGAAAATATAGTTTATTTAGTAAGTAGATTGGGGAGAGAGAGAGGGAGGATTCACCTCCCCAAGGTAGGGAAGGGGGCCACATACAGGAAACATGGAGTCCGTCATAGCTCAAAGAGCACATGGCCACACCAGAGTCTAGTAAGGCAATGGCCTAGCAATAGCCAAGAAAGTTTCTATTCTTCCTATGTCTTCAAGTTCATTAATATTTTCTTCTGCAGTGTCTAATCTGTTGTTAAACCCATTCAGTGTATTTAAAACATTTTTTTTTATAGCGATAAGGTCTCGCTATGTTGTCCAGGCTTGAACTCCTGGCCTCAAGCAATCCTCCCACTTGAACTTCCCAAAGTGCTGGGATTACAGATGTGAGTTACTGTGCCCGGTCCCAGTGTATTTTTATTTTATTTATTTATTTTAACATTTCATTTATTTATTTTATTGTATTATTATTTTTTATTTTAAGGATGTGGGGTACAATTCAGGGTTAGGTATGTATTTTTATTTTAAAACATTCTAGTTTTCATTTCTAGAAGTTCAATTTGGATTTTTTAAATATCTTCAGTATCGTTATTTAGTGCTTATGTATTATTATTTTATTTTTTATTTTTATTTCATAGAGTCTTGATTTGTCATCTAGGCTGGAGTATAGTGTACAACTGTAGTTCACTGCTGCCCTGAATTCCTAAGCTCAAGGGATCCTCTTGCCTCAGTCTCCAAAATTCCTAGGATTACAGGCATATGCCACCATGCCCAGCTAATTTTAAAACATTTTTTTGTAGAGACAAGGTCTTGCTATGTTGCCCAGGCTAGTCTTGAACTCCTGGCCTCAAACAATCCTCCTGCCTTAGCCTCCCAAAGTGCTGAGATTACAGGTGTCAATCACTGTACCTGGCCTCATTATTTAATGTTTAATATGTTTACTCCTTCCTCTACCTTCCTGAACTTATGCAACATAGTGATAACCTTTTAATGTCTTTCTCCACTAATTATATTATCTGTGTCATTTCTGGGTCTGTTTCTATTGACTGACTTTTTTTGTCCTCATTGAGGGTGGGTGGTATTTTCCTGCTTCTTTGCATGCCTGATCCTTTATAGTTGAATGCTAGACGCTGTTAATTTTACCTTATCAGATGTTGGATATTCTTGTATCCCTATAAATCATTATTTTTTTGAGTTAGGTTCTTACTCTGTCACCCAGATAGGAGTACTCACACAGCCTCCACCTCCTGGGCTTGGGTGAATCTTCTACCTCAGCCTCCTAAGTAGCTGAGACTACAGGTGTGTGCCACCATGCTTGGCTAAGTGTGTGTGTCTGTGTGTGTGTGTGTCTGTAGTGATGTGGTCTTGCTATGTTGCCCAGGCCGGTCTTGATTTCTGGACTCAAGCAATCTTCCTGCCTCAGCTACCCAAAGTGCTGGGATTATAGGCATGAACCGCCATACCCAGTCCCTAGATATTTTTTTAGCTTTGCCTAGGATATAATTAAGCTACTTGTAAACAGTTTAATTTTTTTGAAGCTTGCTTTTAAGCTTTGTCAATCTTTAGTCTAGGATTCATTTTGCCCAATATTGAGTACTGCACTTGATGTCCCATGAATTACAATGATTTTTGCACTCCTGCGGGTTGGAACACAAAGTCTTCTCGCCCTGTATGAGCTGCAAGTAGTGCTTCCTCTAATTCTTTTGGGGGTAGGGGGTTTCCCAAGTCTTGGGTAGTTTTCTCATACACATCAGTTATCAGCTGAAGATGTGAGGGGACACTCAGTGGATCTCCAGAGTTTTCTCTTTGTGCAGTGTTCTCATTATCTCTCTCATGCTTTCTCTCGCTCTTGGTCTCACTCTTCCCTGTGAACTTCAGTCATTTTCTCCTCCCAGCTATGTCTTCTCAACTCAGGAAGATGACCAGACTTCATCTGGGTCCCCCTCCCTGAGCTGTGGCATAGGAACACTCTTGACAGTAAGCTAGGAAATTACAGGGCTCAACTCATTTGCTCTCTCCTCTCAGGAGTCCCTGTCCTGTGCTGCCAAACAGCCAATGTCTAAAAACTATTGTTCCATGTATATACATAAAAAATGCAGGAAGTTAAATCCAGTCCCTGTTGTTCCATCTTGGCCAGATAGTCATTTTGAAAAAAATCACTTTAGGAGGTAAGAACAGTTTATATGGGTTCATCAGCAGAGTTATAGGATCAGAGTATCCTGAAAGAGGGTGGACAGGAGAAAGGAAAGAGGAAGGAGGACAGATATTTTAATTGTTTGCACAGTTTCCTCCCGTACCTCCCTTTGTTTTCTATCCTGAAGAAGAGCTTAGGGAACAGGAGAAGCTGCTTCTCTAATTCCTATCTTTAATAAAGTTGGTCAACAGGTGTAAAGAATATTCATTATTCATTTAACAAATACTATCGCCAGATACTATGTTAGGAGCTGGGAATATCAAATGAATATGACAGAATGTAATAAGAAATGTAAATATCCTTCACATTTTGTAGAACTGGAAAAGCAAGGCTGAAAAGTGAACTATTGAGTTTAAGCAAACAGTTTTCCAGTGAGTGTCGTGATCAAAACGTTATGATGTGAATTGAATAATCACTTACCCAGGGTAAGTCACAGTTTATGTCAATTAGGGTATAAAATATTCTCATCTTACTCCTGTTTCTATGTTGTAATTGTTCTGGGCTGTTAAATTTTGGAGTTGCAAGACTTCACCTTCTGGCATGGTTCCTACTTTGAAGGAACTCACTTTCAGAAGACAGACATGCAGCAATTCACTACAATTGCAATGTGAGGAGTGCTAAAGGTTTTTGGCAGGGGTTCCCAAGCTTTTTCAGGTGAAGTCACAGGGCTTTTTGTGAAATAATATGACATCTTGCTAAAAGAAAACATGATGATATTTTCACAATTATATTCATTTGCAATAAGAAGCTATCAAACTCAACGTGATTGGCTCTGAGTTTTTTAGTTATTATTCAACCAAGAATTTTTCATTTGTTTTATCACCAGTTAGAGCCTTCTGGCAGTAAAGAGAAAGTAGAAAAGGCTAAGAAATATTATTAGGAGAAAAATTTAGAAATTAAAAAGTTCCCCAAAGTTGGAAAAGATAACATAGGTAGTAAAAGATCTTGGTTCATCTTATGTAATGAAGAATTTGGAGGCCTTTAAACTGCTTTAATTCCTGCTTGAGGTAGGAATGAGGTGGGTAGAAATAAGTCTAACATATCAAGCAGTTCAAGCTATAACATAGGGGGAAAGAGTGACTAACCCTGAGGGGGCTGGGAAGAATACTCATCAGGGCTTTACAGAGGCTGGGAACACATGGGGAAGGATACTGAATGTGGACATAAAGGGCTTGTTTTGGATACGGACGGTGACTGACCTTGAGATCACCAACAAACTCCAACTTCTCAGGGACCTATTCTCCCATCTCTAAATGAAGTTAATAGGTCATATCAATGATTTTTTTTTTTTTTTAGTTAGAGTCTCACTCTTGTAGCCCAGGCTGGAATGCAGTGGTACGCTCATGGCTACTGCAGCCTCGACCTGCTGGGTTCAGGTGATCCTTTCACCTCAGCCTTCCAAGTAGCTGGAACTATAGACGCACGCTACTGCACCGGCTAGTTTTTGTGATTTATTGTAAAGACGAGGTCTCATCAAGTTGCCCAGGCTGGTCTCGAACCTCTGGACTCAGGCAATCCTCTCACCTTGGCCTCCCAAAGGGCTGGGGTTACAGGCTGAGCCACTGCACCAATTATTTTTAAACGTTGCTCCTAGGGACCCAGGATTCTCTGAGCTGTCTTGCAGGTCTAAAAAGATGGGTAGTTGTCAGGTATGGTGCTCAAGCCTCAAAAACAGGAGTGCTACCCTCAAAAGCAGAAACCTCATCATATTCATCTTCAATGCCCAGCAAGTAGCTTCTGAATAGCTAGGACTACAGGCATGTGCCATTATTCTTGGCTAGCATTTTATTTTTTATTTTTTGTTGAGATAGGCTCTTGCTATGTTGTCCAGGCTGGTCTTGAACTCCTGACCTCAAGGAATCCTCCTGCCTCGGCTTCCCAAAGTGCTAGGACTGCAGGTGTGAGCCACCATGCCTGGCCATGTGTGCATGGTTTTTTGTGAGCACAAACACTAGATCTTAAAGAAAAAAACCTCTACAATATAGAAAAAAACAGATACCCCAAAAAATGTTTTTATAGTTCTTTATTGTGTTTTCTAAGAGACTGAGGGCATTTTAATAATTATGGAATACAATACAAAGGAAATAGTTGAGAAATGATACAAATAAATGTTGCTATCCTGATTTCTGTTAAATATTAAACTGAAACTATCATTTTGATAAGCAGAATATTTCAGCATATAGAATAATAAGTATTAAAAACATGAGTCAGTCAGATGTGATGGCTCATACCTGTAATCCCAGCACTTTGGGAGGCGGAAGTGAGAGGATTATCTGAGCCCATGGGTTTAAGACCAGCCTAGACCACTTGGTGAGACCTCATCTCTACAATAAATCAAACAAATTAAGGTGGGCATGGTGGCATGCACCTGTAGTCCCAGCTGCTTGGAAGACTGAGGTGAAAGGATGGCCTGAGCCCAACAGGTCGAGGCTGTGGTTGCCGTGAGTGTGCCACTGCATTCTAGCTTGGGCAACAGAGTGAGACTCCTACTCAAAAAAAAAAAAAAAAAAAGATGAGTCAACTCTAGTTAAACTACAAAATTTCAATTTTAGTTAATTTTTGTATTATCCTTCTAAATAAAAGTTTGGATCTGTTTGAATCACTGATCGCCACATATATTACTTTCTTCCATGAAAAAGAACCAACTAGTTAGAGAATCAGCTCCCAGTGACAAATTGACTTAGGCAGTGAAAAGAAACCAGCCAACCATAGACATGGGCTTAGTCATTACCAACCAACAACACGTTAGTACAAATTTTAGGACTAGGAATTAAAAACCAAAAAAGCCAACAGTAAGTCTTACTTGTATCTTCTCCATAAAAACAATCTGAGTGCTAAACATAATCTTCTCTGCTGTTTCTGATTTCTAGTTTCATTGAGAAGAATATAGTATCTTTTATTAAATGAAATGGAGATTTATCTAAGTCACTTATGTTTTTACAGCATAAAGGGAATTTATTTTAGAGAATGTTTTAAATGAAGCAAAATTAATAATCCTAGCAATATAACATTTTCTATTTTTAAAACTAATGGATACTTTTGTATAATTCCAGTCATAAATGGTAAAAAGGTGGGAAATTGCTGTTTGCATTCCCACCCCAGTCACAAAATTTACTAAAATACAGTATGGTAAAAATTAAGCCATTAAAATAAAAACTGCCTGACAGAGAGATACCATTGCTCCATGTTAGTGTAGTTTGTGCATATTATTTTCTCTATGTATGGAACTGCTTAAAAATTTTTGGAAATGGCAATAAGTATAAATAAAATATATTTATCTTTTATAAGCCATTAGCGTTAGCAATCTGGTTAAAGTTATTACGCAAACTCTACTCTCAATGCTCTCTGTCAATGACTAATATTCAAAATATTTTGGTTTTATGGCATGTTCCAAGAAAAACAAGCCCTATGAAACCAATTAACAATGTCAACAAATGAAATTCCATTTTACAAAGTCAATTATGTTGCCAAGGAAGAGAGGCTGAGGATTCCTTTTCTATAAAGGCAGACTGAAAAGGATGATGTGTAGATGAAATCAACTTTACTAACAAGGAGAAAATCAAAGGACTTTCTTTAAGCTTAAAAATGATTTAAGGAAAAATATAAACAAATATATATATTCAGCAATTACACTAAGCAAGATTTTACAATGAGTTCCACAAAGAATTTAAAGATACTATCTTAATCTCATTTCTCTAAACTCTCTTTAAGAGACACAACTTCTATCAAGTATAAAATCTTTTTTATCCCAGCACTTTGGGAGGCTGAGGTGAGAGGATTGCCTGAGCTCACAGGTTGAAGCCCAGCCCGGGCAACTTGGTAAGACCTCATCTCTACAATAAATCAAAAAATTAGCCAGGCGTGGTGGCGCAAGCCTGCAGTTCTAGCTTCTTGGAAGGCTGAGGCGGAAGGATCACCTGAGTCCAGTAGGTGGAGGCTGCGGTGGCCATGAGCGTCCCACTGCACTCCAGCCTGGGCGACAGAATGAGACTCGACTCAAAAAAAAAAAATCTTTTAAAAAATTTTTTTGAGTTGGAGTCTCACTCTGTCACTCAGGCTGGAGTGCAGTGGCACGCCCACGACTACTGCAGCCTCGATCTCCTGGGCTAAGGCAACCTTCCGCCTTGGCCTTCCAAAAAGTTGGAACTACAGGTGCGCATCACCACACCCATCTAATTTTTTGACTTATTGTAGAGATGAGATCTTGCCAAGTTGCCCAGGCTGGTCTTTGAACCCTTGGGCTTGGGCAATCCCCTCACCTCTGCCTCCCAAAGTGCTGGGATTATAGATGTGAGCCACCATGCCTGGCTGTGAGCTGGAATTTATATATATTTGTAATTATTTCTATCAAAATACCAGGAGATAAGAGACTCAATTTGAGAGGATAAAAAAAGTCCTGGTAGCCGGGTTCAGTGGCTCAGTCTGCAGTCCCGCATTTTGGGAGACTGAGGTGAGTGGATTGCCTGAGCCCGCGGGTTCAAGACCCGCCTGGGCAACTTGGCGAGACCTCATCTCTACAATAAATAAAAAATCAGCCAGGCGTGGTAGCGCGCGCCTGTAGTTCCAGCTACTTGGAAGGCTGAGGCGGAAGCATCACCGGAGCCCAGCAGATCGAGACTGCAGTGGCTGGGAACGGCCACTGCACTCCAGTCTGGGTGACAGAGTGAGACTCCAACTCAAAAAAAAAATTTTTTTTTAAAGACCATAAAAACTTATTTGAACATAAATAGTTGTATACCTTTGATTTTAAAAATCTATTTCTGGAAAAGTATTCTTCCTCTAAGGTGGCAGCTTCAGGATGGATGCTCATTGAGGGGACAAAAGATTCATGGCCCATCAGTTACAATCATCCCAGCAAGCAATGCAGTAAAGAGGCTAAGGCAGATTGCCCCACAACCTACTAACAAACATGATATGCAGCTGTAGTAAAACATTACTTGAGTTGAGCATGGTGGCTTTGTGCCTGTAATCCCAGCACTTTGGGAGGCCAAGGCAAGAGAACTGCTTGAGCCCAGGAGTTCAAGACAAGCCTAGGCAATACAACAAGACCCCATGTCTACAAAAATTAGCTAGGCATGGTGGCACATGCCTGTAGTCCTAACTATTTGAGGCTGCAGTAAGCTGTGATTGTGTCACTGCACTTCAGTCTGGGTAAGAGTTGAGATCCTGACTCAAAAAAAAAAAAAGGACAAAAAAACTCAAACAAACCCCACTTTATTGAAAGGGGGTTCTCAACTCCTTTGTTATCTTTTGCTATCTGATGAAGTATATAGTTCTCAGAATAATATTTCAAGATGCGTAATAGCTGGGTATAGTGGCTCATACCTATAGTCTCAGCACTTTGGGAGGCAGAGGCGAGAGGATTGCCTAAGCCCAGGGGTTCAAGACCAGCTTGGGCAACTTGGTGAGACCTCGTCTTTACAATAAATAAATTTAAAAAAAATTAGCCAGGTGTGGTGATGTGCGTCTGTAGTTCCAGCAACTTGGAAGGCTGAGACAGAAGGATTGCCTGAACCCAGCACGTCGAGGCTGTGGTGGCCGTGAGCATGCCATTGCACTCCAGCATGGGCAACAGAGTGAGATTCCAGCTAAAAAAATGTAGGACAGACTCATAGTACTATTTTTACTGTTATTCAGGACCATCTTTTTGGACAAATTAGAATTTTTTCTTTCTTCATAGTCTTGCCTTAAGAATATCTAATTTTCCAGCTGGGCTCGGTGGCTCAGCCTGTAAACCCGCACCTTTGGGAGGCTGAGGTGAGTGGACTGCCTGAGCCCGCAGGTTCAAGACCCACCAGGGCAGCAAGACCTCATCTCCACAATAAAATAAAAAAATCAGCCAGGCGTGGTAGCGCATGCCTGTAATTCCGGCTACTCGGAAGGCTGAGGCGAAAGAATTGCTGGAGCCCAGCAGGCAAGGCTGAGGTGGCCGGGAGTGGCCACTGCACTCCAGTCTGGGCGACCGAGTGAGACTCCAACTCAAAAAAAAAAAAAGAATATCTAATTTTCCTCTTTAAATATTCAAATTCTTAGTTTTTGCTTCACTTAGTAATATTATTTTTCTATAAAGGTTTGTCATTATTTAGCTTTTTCTTTTTTTTTTTGAGTTGGAGTCTCACTCTGTCACCCAGGCTGGAGAGCAATGACACACTCACGGCCACCACAGCCTTGAACTGCTGGGCTCAGGTGATCCTTCTGCCTTAGCCTTCCAGATAGTTGAAACTACGGGCACGTGCCACCCTCCCCAGCTAATTTTTTGATTTATTGTAGAGATGAGGTCTTGCTAACTTGCCTAGGCTGGTCTCGAACCCTTGGGCTCAGGCAATCCTCTCACCTTGGCCTCCTAAAGTGCTGGGATTATAGGTGTGAGCCACCACACCTGCCCTATTTAACCTTTTCTTTCTTTTTCTTTTTTTCTTTTTTTTTTTGAGTTGGAGTCTCACTCTGTCGCCCAGACTGGAGTACAGTGGCTGGTCC
>NW_007252943.1:553526-567927 GCF_000164805.1 Carlito syrichta
CCACTCACCTCAGCCTCCCAAAGCGTGGGATTACAGGCTGAGCCACCGAGCCTGGCTCCTATTTAACCTTTTCTTAAACTCTAATGATAGTTTGCAACTTTTGTTAACAATTCTCTTAACACTTGTATTATAATTTTTATTATGAAAGCATATTAGAAGTAGGCAAGGTGGTACATGCCTGTAGTTCCAGCTACATAGGAGGTTGAAGTGGGAGGATTGTTTGAGGCCAGGAGTTTGAGATCAGTCAGGGCAACATACCAAGACATTGTTTCTCTCTCTTTAAAAAAAAAAAAAAGAGAGAAAGAAAGAAAAAAAACACATTAAAATAGCACGATATATTGAGCAGTACCACTGCAATCTGTCATACTAATGACAATGAAAACTCAATTCAATGATTATTTACTACGTCTGTGGGGAAGGGGCAGTGTATGGGATTAAAGAAACACAAAAAGCACACGAGTGTGTCATACATTCCTGCTCTCAAGTAGCTGACGATCTTAATAGAAAGGCAAGACATGTATATCTGAAATTATTTCCAAACTGTAGAAAGCATTATCAATGTGCATGCAAATAAACACACTAGGATGGATATTTACAGCAACACTAAGCCCCTTTTGCTATTAACTGAAATACCAAGGCACACGAAGTGATAAAAATTATAACAGCAGCTAACATTTACTAAGTACCTTCCCTCTGCCAGGCACTTCACATAGCTCTAATCCTGCCAGGCATGTGTTATCATCCCTGTTTTTATGAAGATTGTATGATGTTTGTTCAACACTGGTTTGTAAGTAACAAGACAGAGATTTGCACTCAAATATCAGATCCTCAAGCCCATGCTGCTTCTCATCGCTGTGGAGAGACACAATGATTTTCAGAAGAGTTTGATTTCTATAAATGTTTCCCATGCCAAAAGACAGCAACTGAGAATCCTAAAACACTCTCCCATAGCAAAAAACCTCACTATTTTATCAAATAAAATTCTAGGCTGGGTGTGGTGGCTCACAGCTGTAATACCAGTACTTTGGGGGGTAGTCACGTCAGGAGGCTTGCTTGAGCCCAGGAGTTCAAGACCAGCCTGGGCAACATAGCAAGATCTCATCTCTATAAAAAATCAAAATTAGCTAGGAGTGATGATACACACCTGTAGTTCCAGTTACCCAGGAGGCTGAGATGAAAAGATCAACTGAGCCAAGGAGATCAAGGCAGTGGTGAGCTGTGATCATGCCACTGTACTAAAGCCTGGGCAAGGGTAAGACTCTGACTCAAAAAAAAAAAAAAAATTTAAACCAACATAATGTGAGGTATTTTTCTGAGAAAAGTACAGCATACTGTTTTAAATCTACCACTATAACAGGGTATGCATAAGTAGGGAGAAACATACCACCTACCTTACCTACATTTTAAAATGTACAATTCAGTGGAAGTGCATTCATGCTATTGCCTATGAGATAGAGTCTTGCTCTGTTGCTCAGGTTGGAGGTACAGTGGCGTGATCATAGCTCAGTGCAGCCTCAAGCAATCCCCCTGCCTCAGCCTCCCAAGTAGGTGAGATTACAGGTGTGAATGACTACATCTGGCTAATTATTTTATTTATGTAGAGATACGGTCTTACTATGTTGCCCAGGCTGGTCTAGAACTCTTGGCCTCAAGTAATATGACAAAAATAAAAGATTAATATAAAATAGTTTTTATTTTGTGTCTTTTTTTTTCACCATGTTGCTCAGGCTGGTCTTGAACCCACAGGCTCAGGCAATCAATCCTCTTACCTCAGCCTTCCAAAGTGCTGGGATTATAGGCATGAGCCACCGCACCTGGCTTTATTTCATGTCTTTAAATCTAATAATAACAGTTCTAACTGGGGAGTTCCTAACTGTAATGAACAAAATGTGCTGTGTATAAATATCTAAATTTATATTATATATGTATTTAGAGACTAAACTATTCATTTATATTAGGACTTGAGCCTATCTCTCTGCATTGTTCACAAGGATATATCCAAAGTGCATATTTTTGAAAAACAAGTCAGGCTAGTTTCCAACATTAGCTGAAGATCTTTCTAGTTCTCTTGACTGTAGTTCATGCATAACTCTGTGTGAGCGTTGGTAAAGAGATCAGTAATAGATCTCTGCATGATTTATGGTAAATTCTTAGTTGATTATATTCCTAGTTTAACTTTCAAACTTGACAATGCAAATGAAAAAAGAATGGACAGTACTATATTAGTACTCACAAAATATATTAATAAGAGCTGGCCATGGTGGCGCACACCTGTCTTCCCAGCTCCACAGGAAGCTGAGCCAGGAGGATCACTTAAGGCCAGACGTTCAAGGCCAGTGTGGGCAGCACAGTGAGACCAATCTCAAAAAAAAATTTTTTTTAAAAATTTGTTTCAGTTGCAGGGCTCGGTGGCTCAGCCTGTAATCCCGCACTTTGAGAGGCTGAGGTGACTAGATTGTCTGAGCCCGTGGATTCGAGAGCTGCCTGGCCAACTTGGCGAGACCTCATCTCTACAATAAATCAAAAAATTAGCCGGGTGTGGTAGCGCGTGCCTGTAATGCCAGCTACTTGGAAGGCTGATGCGGAAGGATCGCCGGAGCCCAGCAGGTCGAGGCTGCGGTGGCCGGAAGCGGCCACTGCACTCCAGTCTGGGCAACAGAGTGAGACTCCAACTCAAAAAAAAAAAAAAAAAATTTGTTTAAGTCAGATTTACTAGGAGAAATAAGTAGCATAGTTTTAACATTTGAAAAATTAAAAAGCCATCTTGAGGCCTTGAGGCCAGACGTTCAAGGTCAGTGTGGGCAGCACAGTGAGACCAATCTCAAAAAAACATTTTTTTTTAATTTGTTTAAGTCGCCGGGCTTGGAGGCTCAGCCTGTAATCCCAGCGCTTTGGGAGACTGAGGTGAGTGGATTACCTGAGCCCATGGGTTCGAGACCTGTTTCGGCAACTTGGCGAAACCTCATCTCTACAATAAAATCAAAAAAATTGCCGGGCTTGGTAGCACATGCCTGTAGTTCCAGCTACTTGGAAGGCTGAGGTGGAAGGATCACCGGAGCTCAGCAGGTTGAGGCTGCGGTGGCCAGGAGCGGCCACTGCACTCCAGCCTGGGTGACAGAGTGAGACTCCAACTCAAAAAAAAAAAAAAAATTTGTTTAAGTCAGATTTATAAGGAGATACAAGTAGCATAGTTTTAACATTTGAAAAATTAAAAATCCATCTTGAGGCCTATAAATGGAAGTGGCTCAAACATATCACAGTTGTAAATCTTCATCTTTTAAGTGTGATCACACCTAGAGAAGAGGGATTGGACTTCCACGTATTTCTCCAACCAAAAATTCTCACAGATCTGGAGAATCAGAATACAAACAGTAAATAAGAATAAACTGAACTATTTCTAAATACATTTATGGATATTTGCAACTCTAGTAAATATCAGAGTTAAATAAAATCTAGATATAGCAGCATTCATCTATTTTAAATCCTTGATTTAAATACTTTCAAATCAAAACCACACACTCAAAAACAGTAATCAAGTTTTTAAAATCTGATTTTTTTGGGTGTGTGGGTAACAATCTCTATCCACGGGAAGAGTTATTTCTAAATCTGAAGGTATTTCTTCAGATTTTAAAAAAAATCTAGTATTCTATTTAAAAGGCTAAGTCCAATTTATACAACTAAATTTTGCTCTAGAAGACCTTCTTTGACATTAATTCTAACTTCATTTGTGACCAAGATACCTTTGATTGTCAAGAATAAATACAAAGATTTTACATTGAAACTCTTAAAATGACATCTAGGTATTAAGAAATAATTTCTGCAAAGAATAAATCACAAACTAAGCTGTCTTATATTCATACAATATACATGTCTATTGCACTAAAACTAAGCTTCCTAACAATTATGGCATTTTTTTTTTTTTTGAGTTGGAGTCTCACTCTGTCACCCAGACTGGAGTGCAGTGGCCGCTCCTGGCCACCGCAGCCTCGACCTGCTGGGCTCTGGCAATCCTTCTGCCTCAGCCTTCCAAGTAGCTGGAACTACAGGCATGCGCTACCACGCCTGGCTAATTTTTTGATTTATCATGGAGATGAGGTCTCCCCAAGTTGCCCAGGCGGGTCTCCAACCCGCGGGCTCAGGCAATCCACTCACCTCAACCTCCCAAGGCGCGGGATTACAGGCTGGCATTTTTTTTTTTTAAAGTTCTGGGAAATGTTGAGGGTTTTAAAACTTACTGCTAAAAATCCACTGATAAGGAGTGGCCATAACACTACAAAATCTTTTCTAGAGTGCTAACTGCCAATTCTTTTTTTTTTTTTTTTTTGAGACAAGGTCTCACTGTTGCTAAGGCAGGAGGATCCCTTGAGCCCAGGAGTTCAAAGTCGCAGTGAGCTATGATTGCAATACTGGACTCCAGCCTAAGAGACAATGTGAGACCCTGTCTCAAAAAACAAAACAAAACAAAAAACAACAATAAAATCCCACTTGGAAAGGAGAGAACACTTAGGATCTTAATTTTAAACATTACATGCTATAACTCAATTGTACCTTTGCTTCGAGTACTGTCAATGTAGGCACAGTAACTATGGTACAGATTTAGGGGGATGTATTTAAAATGTGTAAAGTGTGACTGGCTTTAAGGAAATTTTTTTTTTTTTTTTTTTTTTTGAGATGGAGTCTCACTCTGCCACCCAGGGTAGAGTGCGGTGGCACATTTATGGCCATGGCAGCTTCGACCTGCTGGATTCATGTGATCATTCCACCTCAGCCTTCCAAGTAGCTGGAACTACAGGCATGCGCCACCACACCTGGCTAATTTTTTGATTTATTGTAGAGATGAAGTCTCCGAGTTGGCCCAGGCTGGTCTCAAACCCGTGGGCTCAGGCAATTCTTTCACCTCAGCCTCCAAAGTATTGGGATTATAGGTGTGAGCCACCATGCATAGCCAAGGAAACATTCTTTAAAGGTCATACTGCAGGATGAATGTAAGGGATATATGTATATACATATACATATATACATATATCCCTTACATCTATAATCCCAGCACTTTGGGAAGCTGAGACAGGAGGATATAGATAGACAGACAGACAGATAGATAGATAGATAGATAGATAGATTTATTTTTTTTTTAAGTGCAGTGGCATGATCATGGTTCACCAAAGCCTCGACCTCAGGAAATTCTTCCACTTCAGCCTCCCAAGTAGCAGAGACTACAGGCATGCACCACTATGCCTGGCTAATTTTTAAAACTTTTTTTTGGTACAGAAGTTGCACTATGTTGCCTAGGCTGATCTCAAACTCCCAGACTCAAGCAATCCTCCTGTCTCAGCCTCCCAAAGTACTGGGATTATAGGCATGAGGTACCATGCCCAGGCCCAAATCATGATTTTTAAAAGAGAAATATGAGCTGGGCTCAGTGGCTCAGCCTATAATCCCGTGCTTTGGGAGGCTAAGGTGAGTGGATTGCCTGAGCCCGCAGGTTCGAGACTCGCCTGGGCAGGCGAGACCTCATCTCTACAATAAATAAAAAAAATCAGCCGGGCATGGTAGCGCGCACCTGTAATTCCGGCTACTCGGAAGGCTGAGGCGGAAGGATCGCCGGAGCCCAGCAGGTTGAGGCTGCGGTGGCCGGGAGCGGCCACTGCACTCCAGTTTGGGTGACAGAGTGAGACTCCAACTCAAAAAAAAAAAAAATAAATAAATAAATAAATAAATAAAAGAGAAATATGACTCAATCCCTAATTGCTAGCAAATATATGCTAAAATAAGGGGGCTAGCTAAAATGGCCCCCATGTGTGACTACCATATTATGTAAATAAAAACTGAATTATCTGCAGAAGGGCAGAAAACTGCCTTGACTTACCTTTACTTAAAATGTACTTTGGGATCACGCCTGTAATCCCAGCACTTTGGGAGGTCAAGGCAGGAGGACTGCTTGAGCCCCAAAATTTGAAACCAGCCTGGGCAACATAATGAGATCTCGTTGTTACAAAAAAAAAATTTTTTTTTTTTTTTTTAGTTGGAGTATCACTCTTGTCACCCAGGCTGGTGTGCAGTGGTACACTCACGGCTACCACAGCCTAGTGATCCTTCCACTTCAGCCTTCCAAGTAGCTGGAACTACAGATGCACACCACCATGCCTGGCTAGTTTTTGTGTGTGATTTAATGTAGAAACGAGGTCTCACCAAGTTGCCCAAGCTGGTCTTGAACCCCCAGGCTTAGGCAATCCTCTCACCTCAGCCTCCCAAAGTGCTGGGATTACAGGCTGAGCCACTGTGCCCGGCCCAAAAAATTTTAAAAATTGGCTAGATATGGTGGTATACACCTGTAGTCCCACCTGTTTGGGAGGCTGACTCAGGAACATTACTTGAGCCCAGGAGTTTGAGGCTGTGGTGAACCTTGATTGTGCCACTGGACTCCAGTCTGGGCAATAGGGTGAGACCCTGTCTTAAAATTAAATTAAATTAAAAACACTTAAGGGCTTAAGAGGTTCTGAATTTAAGAGATTCTGGATTTTTGGTCATAAGTTTTATTTATCAGCAAAAAACACTGCTTTTTATTCTTCTTATTGAGGGAAAAGTAATTCAATTTTAATTTATAAGACCTCAAAGTATTTAGCTACTAGGCAGTTATTTGCAGAGTAAATCTATGTGGGATTTTAATACTAATGGTAAAATGTATGATGTACTGATCTGGACTATATATTCAAATCCCAGCTCTGTCCATTAATAACATAACCTTAGGCAAGTTACTTATTTTTTCTAAACCTGTTTCATAATCTATAGAATGGAGATAAAACCTACCTTATAGGGTTGTTGTAAGTATTTAATAATAGTTATTTGTGTCAAATGTTTTGGTCAATGATGGACCACACATATGACAGTGGTCCAGTAAGATTATAAGAGTCGAAAAGTTCATAACGTCATAGTGCAATACATTACTCATGTTTGTGGTAACACTGGTGCAAACAAACCTACTTTGCTGCCAGTTGTATAAAACTATAGTATATGTAATTATGTATAGTACTCAATATTTAATAATAGTAATAAAGGACTATGCTATTGGTTTAGTTTTTACTATACTATACTTTTAATCATTATTTGAGAGTGTACTCCTTCTACTGAAATAAAAAAGTTAAATGCAAAAAGCCTCAGGCAGGTCCTTCAGGATTCCAGAAGGCACTGTTATCCTAGGAGATGACAGCTCCATGCATGTCATTGCCTCTGTAGACGTTCTTGTGGGACAAGATATGGAACACAGTGATACTGATGATCCTGAACGGGTGTAGGCCTATAATCCCAGCACTTTGGGAGGCCAAGGAGGAAGGATTGCTTGAGTCCAAAAGTTTGAGACCAGCCTAGGCAACATAGTGAGACCTTGTCACTACAAAAAAATTACATACAAATAAACATGCTGGGTATGGTGGTGCACGTCTATAGTCCCAGCTACTTGAGAGGCTGAGGCTGCAGTGAGCTGCGAACTGCCACTGCACTCCAGCCTGAGCAAGAGACCCCAACTCAAAAAAGAAGTTTATAAAGTAAAAAAGTTACAGTAAGCTTAGTTTATTACTAAAGAAAAATGTTTCAAATAGAGTTAGTGTAGCCTACGTGCACAGTATTTATAAAGTCTACAGTAGTGTACAATGATGTCCTGGGGCTTCATATTCACTCACTGACTCACCCAGAGCATTGTCCAGTCCTGCGAGCTCCATTCATGATAAGTACCCCGTACAAGTGTGTGCCCATGCCATTCTTTATCTTTTATACCATATTTTTACTGTGACTTTTCTATGTTTAGATACACAAACACCAGTGTGCTACAGTTGCAAAAGTATTCACTATAGTAATCTGCTGTACAGGCTTGTGGCCTAGGAGTATAGTGGGCTGTCCCATCTAGGTTTGTATAAATGTACTTTATGACATTTGCACACAATGAAATCACCTAAGGATGCATTTTTCAGAACGTATCCCATCATTAAGAGATATGACTATATTTATTAAACACCCATTAGTGTCTGAAACAAGGTAGAGGTTTAACAAATATTACTTCTTTCCCCTCACTATCTTCCTTTTGAAAATGTTTCAATTACAGGCTAGGACACAAAGTTTAATTCCTAATGATACAAGAAAAGTATCCAAGATTTGGGTTGAACTGAAATAAGCCATTTCTAGAAAGGCAATACTTTTTGCACCTTATTCTCTCATATTCTCACATTCAGGGCTTTAATTTCAGGTAATATAAGTGTTGAATGTGATTGCAAGATAGAGAGCCAAAGAACCCACAAAAACAGAAAAATGTTCGATTTTACAACTTTATTTAAATTTATAATTAAACAAATCATAACTATAAATTAAAGTTGGTTAAGATTAAGGGGAACCTGGGTGTAAGAACAGGTACAGTGAGGACTCAAGATCTTTTCTGAATGGAAGCACATGTGGTAGGGGAAGGAAAAAAAGATAGAGCACACCCCCAGCTGCTCCTCCTCAGGATGTCTTACCACACAACGTGGGGACAGCCCCTGAGCTCTCTAACTGCACCACAAATGGCTAGCCAGCTCCACCTCCATTCAGCTTTCCCCTTAGGGCTTTCCTTAAGTCCAAGCCCCATTCCTTTCTGGTGGGTTCTCACCTCCCTGTGTTCATCTGACACCCCACAACCTTTCTGCAGTTCCCTGCCTCACTGCATTTTCCACGACTACTATGGAACATATTCGAGAGAACCAGGTCATGCAGACGCATCTGGCATGCTACTTAAGGCATGTTGTCTCGGCACATCCAAGCAGTGTTCTTTGTACCCTTTCCCCTACATTCAATACATTCCATAGATTTGCTCCTAAACTCAAAACCTTTTGCCTCTGCCCCGAACAATGATTTTGGTACCTTTCTCAATGAAGACCAATAGATTCTATTCTTCTTTCCTCTAATTTCACTTTATTGCTAACTATTCTGTAGCCAATTTCAGGAGCAGAGGAACCTTATGAAAAAGTGACTGTGGCCGAGTATGGTGGCTCATGCCTATAATCCCAGCACTTTGGGAGCCTGTGGGTTCGAGACCAGCCTGGGCAACTTGGCGAGACCTCATCTCTACAATAAATCAAAAAATTAGCCGGGCATGGTGGTGCACGCCTATAGTTCCAGCTACTTGGAAGGCTGAGTTGAAAGGATTACCTGAGCAGGTTGAGGCTGTGGTGGCCGGGAATGTGCCACTGCCCTCCAGCCTGGGTGACAGTGAGACTCCAACTCAAAAAAAAAAAAAAAAAAGTGAATGATAGCAGATTCAAAGAGGAAAGGGGAACAAAATTAAGGGAGTGCCACATCCATTTGGCATTGCTTGGATCTTTTAAAAATTACTTTCTCAACACTTATTTCTCTCCTTCCCTGCCCTGTAAACTGATTTTTCCTCATCACTCACAGAAATCAGAATTGTCAAATGCTAATAGCCACTACATTCAATGGTCTTTCTGATTCTTTTTTTCAGAAGTCCCTCTAGTAAGTATAAGGCATTGCTGATATTTTTTTTTTTTAAAAACTGTTTTCCTTTGATTCCCATCAGTCTACTTTACCTAGGTTCTCCAAGTATTCAGTCAGCAAATGCTCACTGAGTGCCAGCTTGTTTTGAATGCCACGCTAAAGGCTTAGGATAAGCCAGTAAGCATGGAAACAAATTATGTACGATTCCCAGGTCCCATTACAGAATTTCTGTGTCTTTAGGTGACTGTTCTGCACTCAAGTTTGGTAAAAGGGGATACTTTCTTTTTGGTTTCAGTAAACTGAGATTTGATTTCTAAAGCAACTTTTTTTTTTCTTCGAGTGGGAGTGTCACTCACTCTGTCACCCAGGCTGGAGTGCAGTGGCAGCCACCTCAGCCTTCCAAGTAGCTGGAACCACAGGCATGCACCACCAAGCCCAGCTAATTTTTTGATTTATTGTGGAGACGAGTTCTTACCAAATTGCTCAGGCAGTCCTCTTGCCTCGGCCTCCCAAAATCCTGGGATTATAGGTGTGAGCCACCGCGCCCGGCTTCAACCATTTTTAAGTGCAAAGTTTAGTAGCATTAACTACATTCACACTGCTGTACATCCATTACCACTATTCAGCTCCAGGACTTTTACATCTTCCTAAACTGAAACTTATGCCCATTAATATATGTTTAACTGATAATGATTTTCATGGATAAATTCATGGCCCCCACACCCATTATCTTCCCTTACTTTCCTACCCAGTTAACACTCCAAGGTTCACCACTGAAATCACCCTCTTGCAACCACCCTCAATTCCCTAACTCAAGCCTCCCATCACACCTGCAGGGCAAAACTCCACATTGGTTGAACTGATTACCTGCCTCCTGTTTGCTGCCCTCTTAACAGCTGAATGTTGCTGGCAGAAAACCACACAAATAGCTAGGCTGATTGGATTCACCTTAAATTCATGGCCCAAGCTAAAGCAAGACATTCAATACCCAGCTGTTTCCCACAGAGTTCCTCATCCAGCTGCCCAAGGCAAAGCATCCCTTTCTCCTGAAACCACCCACCACCCCTTCTTCCTTTATTTGAACTTGCTGCCCTTGCCTCAGACTTCACTGAGAAAACAGAAGCAGTCAGAACGGAAAGTCCTATCTCCTACGTCCAATTCCTAAGTCTCCTTGCACTTATGCCCATACTGTCCTCTGCTACGCAATAAGTCTTGCTCCCAATGACAAACACTCTTGCTGTGTGTCTTGAATTCCTTCTCACTTTCTCAAGAATTCTGTTCCATCGGTATTATTCTCTCTCTCCTGGATTAGTCTCTCCCTATTAGGTATTCTCATTGGTCCATCTGAAAATGCGCATCTATCTCATACTGTTTCTAAAAGGTCCTCTTCTTTGACTCCATCTCTCTCCAGCCACCACTACAGCAAAATTTTCCTAGTAGGCTACTGCATTCCAATGTGGATTTCATTCTCACGATAGTGAAACTACTCAACAAAACAGTCATCCTTATGTCGCCAAATCTTGACATTTCTCTAACCTCATTGTTCAACTTCTCAGCATTTGATGGAGCTGACTATTCCTTCTTTCTTGAAAAGGATAACATACTCTTCTACTCTAATGGCTGAACCTTTAGCCACTGGAAGTGTTTTAGGGCTTGATAGGAAGGCCTTTATGATCGCAAATGATCCAGCCAGTTCCAAGACATATCACCTGTGTGTATGCTAGTGACTCCCCAAATTTATGCCCAGTCTAGGCCGCTCCTCTCAGTTCAACTTAAATATTCATTGCTTACTTGACTTCCCACTGGAGTGTCTCACAAGTATTCAAAACATGCAACAGGTTTCACAGAAAGTTCTCCTTTCCCACTCTCACCTGTTCCTTTTCCAGTCTTCTAATCAGCACCCAAGGCTCCAGACACCTGAAGGAATCCTTGATTCCTCCCTCTCCCTGCACAGCCAACCCATTAAGCAAATTCTTCTGATTCCATCTCCAAAATGCATCTGAAATCTGCCATCTACTCTTCTCCATCTCACTGTCACTTTTGACTTGCCTATGATACCATCAATCTTGGACTGATTGTCACATCAGCCTCCTAACTTCCCTTTCTTCCTCCACAGAGTCAGTGATCTTTAAAAACACATCACTGCCCCAATGAAAATCCTTCTCATTGTCACTGGAATAAAATACAAACCACCCCTGTAGCATGATAGAAGAGGCCCTGCGGGATCTCATTCCACCCCCCTGGCTCATGGAGCCTTCTCTCCACTCCAATACCCAGCCTTCAGGTCTTTGCACGTGTTCCCATGTCTGTCTGTCCGCAGCTTTTCACATGGCTAGCACAGGTTCACATTTCAAGTATCAGATCGAGTGGCACCTCTTCAAAGATGCTCCTGGACCCTTACCAGGCAAAATGATCATTCCCAACACACTTTTAGATCCACCAGCCACTTATATTTTTCTTAGTGTCATTATCTTATTTGTGCTTATTTTCCGTCTTCCCCACTACACAGTACTATAAATTCCATAAGTGCAGAGACCTTGTCTGTCTGAAATTCCACTAAAGGCTGCTTTAAATAAGAGGCTACTCTTTCCCTCTAAGAAGGTTTATTTTAAGTTCCCCCGGTTTCAAGCTTTATTGGATTTTAGTCAAAGATTATAATTACTTTGGCATTTACCATGAAAAACAAGGGGAGAAAGACCACAAAAGACATTCAAAAACAGGAACTTACTCCGCCTGCCTAGTGGCCTGGACTGGGCATATGCACACAGGTATTCAACCTTGCTCCTTACAAATATCTTCAAATGTAGAAGGAACAAGAAATGTGGACACGTGTAAAGATGGTACAATTCTGACACCTGCACTAAAAATCTAAGTTTTTAACTACTCTCCCTAGCAATTACTAAAGATAACCATGATTTGAAAATAAAGAAAGGGAAGCACAAAATAAGTAAAATACATGATCCTTGCTCCAGAGAAGTTAATGATTTCATCACTGACTTGGTTCTCTCTCATTTTAGTCAGGTCATATATTCACCACCTGCTCTAGATGTTTTTTCCCAACTTTCTGCTTTCATCCATATTCTGTTATTAGTTTTCATGTTTAAAATAACTTGCCACCCTACTTCCCAAAACCCAAAGGATATGTCCACAGCTCAAAATTCAAGAAATTATCATTTCTTACAAGAACTTTTCATCTGATCTTTATTTTAGGATTATTTTCTACCCTATTCTTGATTTCTGTATCAATCCTGGATTCTATTTTTGTTGCACAGCTGTCTTGGCCCAAGTAGATGGCATGGCTAGATCTAGAACCCTGTACATTATATAACTTCTCACTAGACTGAGACAATATACTTTTAAAAAGTGTACTGACATTTTAAAGTCTCAGCATACCTAAGCCTTTTTCCATAAAATAATAATAATTTCAATAACTTGATAAACGGTAGCTAGGAGAAAATGAGACTGATGTGAGCAGTAAAACTGTGCTGAAACTAAAATGATATGGAGCTCAAGCCTCAAGTTCCAACTCAAAACAAAGCCAGCAGCACAGTGCACAGGGTAGTACAAGACATTCCAAATGTGTGCTTGTGTCACACTGGAGAGCTTTGGAATAACACATACTCTTAAATATTCAGAGTTAGGGGATCCTGGGTGAGTCAGAATTTCAATATTGGAGTTGGTTAGGGGTGTCAAGAAGTTGAAAGTCAAAGGTTAAAGCCAAGACCTCCTGATACATCATGCAAGGACCCAAGTAGCCCTAGCAAATAATGAAGAGGTGGTGTTGCAAATCTGTATTTAAAAACTTCTCCCCAGTTGCTTCTGATGCTCACATTTAGAAACCATAGGTGTAAAGCTAAGAACAAGGCTATGAGGATCCATTGCCAATTTTACCACTTAAAACTGCCAAGACCAAGACCTTGAACAATAAGCATCTCTAAGAACATTAGCTCCTTCCCTGGTAAATAGAGGATAAAATCAATATTGCAGGACTGATATGATAAGCAGGAATTAAAAGCACCAAGCACAGTTCCTGGCATACAGCAGGTGTTCAATATATATGGTAGGCCTTATGAGAGAGTCAAAAACATCCACTACATATTTATAAACACATGGACACACCTACTGGGGCCACTATACTACTTTCTCCACTGGAAATTAACTATTTGCTTCCCACCTCTGGGGACTTCTAGAGAGATTAGAGCTTTACAGACCTTTTCCTTCTCTCTTCAGTAACAATTTTAAACAAACACTTAAACCCCTCCCCCATCTCTATTATAGAGCTACTACCGGGCAGATAAGTATATGGATGTTCTTAAGAAAACACAATGCAGATCCAGAAAGAGAAAGGGAAAGTCTCGGCGTGTTTTAAAGCGTGTTTCACTTTTCAGATCCGAATGCTAAGGAACTGTTTTAATTTACTACCACTCGAAACAATATGAAAGCCAACAAGAAGCTTCAGATCACTGGAGCCCATCGCCTTCCCAGTCTGACAACTAGATGTCTGTCTGCCTGCCCAGAATTGTCTTTTTTTTTTTTTTTTTTTTTTAATACAACCCACTAAAAAATAAAATGTATGCACCTATAGAGGGAGAACCGTGATACCGGAAGGCAGACGGACACCGTCCTCGACTTTTTTTGTTTTTTGCAATTTTGTAACCTGGTTTGACACGCCTCTCAACAACTGGAAGAGCCTGCAGGAGAACCCTCCGTGCCCTGCCGCAGCCGGCCAGGGAAGACAAAGCCCGTCTCGTTCAGGTCGCGGGAGAGAAGCCCACAGGCGCTCCCCGCCTCCGGTGCCGGCCGCGGGCTGCAGGCCCAAGCCGGGCCCCCACAGCCGCCGGGCCCGACCCCCGGCCCACGTCTGCCTCAGACACCAGGCGGAAGGAGCGAGACGCCGACCCCTTCCCTTCCCGCTCCGGGCCGGGCC
>NW_007252943.1:568420-568769 GCF_000164805.1 Carlito syrichta
GGTCCATTTTGCCGAGAAGAAAGAAAACGCGATTCACACCCTACAGCCGCCGAGAGAGAAGGAGGCGAGGGGGGGAAAGCGGAGGGGAGGAGATTGGAAAGGCTTATTTTTCTTCCTCGCCCGCCGTCACGCCAGGCCCTCCCTGCCCCCTGCTCGCGGCCCCGCCGCGCCGTCCTCCCCTCGCCGAGCCCCGCTCCCTCCTTCCCGGCTCCCGGCGGCTCCGGGGGGCGGAAAACACACTCACACTCGCGCACACGACTAATTTTAAACCGGCTCAATCAATGAGTCATTAAAAGGCTTCCCTCCCCTCCCCTCTCCTCCCCACCACCAGCCGCCACGCCACCCCCCT
>NW_007252943.1:569500-574932 GCF_000164805.1 Carlito syrichta
ACTCCGCTCGTCTGCTCGTCTACCTCCAAACTTCGGTTCTCGCCTGGCAAAAAGCGTGGAGATTAGGATTTTTTTAATTAAAAAAAAAATTTTTTTTTTTTTTTTTTTAAATCGAGCTGCAAGGATGTTAATGTCTGTTTCCTTTGGGATGCTTTTTTAACTTCAGAAACGTACGGGCTTACTCAAGAAACAGTTTTATTTGGGTTTTTGTTTTTTTTTTTTGATTGTTAAGATCGACAAGGTGCGTGCTAATTCTCTGCAAGCGCCCCCCACACACACATACACACACACACTCCAGTTTTAGTTTGACACGGGTGGAGGGAGGAGATGAGAGACAGAAACAAACAAACAAAACACACAAAAACCCCATGATATTTGTTTAGAACTCTTATTAGAGCAAGCCCTGGTAAATACTTTTTTGCATATATATTTTTAAAAACTAAAACCACTTATAACTTAGTTATCTGGCACATAAGTGATTCATCCTAACTTTTACATGTACTAACTCAGCTTTCCTTTGCAACACTCTCTTTTCCCACTCCAAAATGCTGTGCAACATTATTTGTGAAACCTGTATGTCAACATTAAAAAGGAAAACAAAACTTTAGCGACTAAAATGAAGGTGAGGAGCTGAGTGCATCACTCTCAGAACACTCATTTCCTACTGCCTCTCTTTATGTAGATAGCTTTTATCTCCACATTTGTGAAATTTTCAGTACATCCATTTTAAAAAAGAGAGTTATCTAACCTTTTAAACACCCTTTGGGCCAATTTCAAATTGTTGAGGCGTCTCCATAAACCATCTAGTATCCAAAGCATGTAAATTATGGTAGCATGGAATGGGAGTAGATGGCTTTGTGGTGTAGGTTAACTGCAAATGCCCACATAATATGGTGATGGTTTTATTGTTGTCTTATTTTAAGTAAACATCAAGGATAGGTAAAGGATGAATTGTACAAGAATGTAATTCAGGTTTTTGAATATATATATATATATATTCAGTTTTAGAACATATATATATGCAAGCCTCAGAAATGTTCCAAAATTTTAAAAAATTAATTTGTAATGAATATAGCAACAAGATCTTGCTCATAAACAGAATGCTCAAACCTGTGTGTCCTAGATATTTGGTAAGTTCTAAACAAAACTGTCCTTAGAGTTAAGTTATTTAAGTGAAATTGTTTGGTTTCCATATTCCCCTAACATTAAAAAACTTAATGGTAGTGCACCTTTCTTGCTTATATAAGGATACTGTAACTAGGTCTATTGCACACATTAAATGTGTCAAGGCTGGCATACAATGTTGTCACAGTCAACACAGAAGAGCTTTTTAAAAACAAACCATATCTGATTCTGGTACTGCCACTCTATCATTCATAATGTATGCTTTGTATTTTAAACGTGCCTTAAAAATACATTCAGTGATTTAGTATCACATAGTATCATCGAGGTGTTTTCTCAGATGTTTTGCTTCAAATTTAGCCAAGGCCTTCTTGGAACAGTAGTCTTTGCATAAATTAGCATATTTTTCTACACTTGATGGTTGGACAAACCAGTTTTCTAATTGGCTTGGGAAATTTTTAAACATGTTTAAAGCGCCTTTAGATTGGCTGGAATTTAATTATAATACCCATTTCTAAGAATTATGTTTCAAAAGAGTCCATGTATTATGTATTGCAATTAGGACCCACCAAGCAAGTTTTACAGCTGTTGCTCCACAGCTCCAATGAAATATTAATGGAGTTCAGAAAGATATCCTCCCAAGTCAGTCAAAACCCCCTGACTTTGAAAGATGACCTGGCTGGGCTCGGTGGCTCAGTCTGTAATCCCAGCACTTTGGGAGGCCGAGGTGAGTGGATTGCCTGAGCCCGTGGGTTTGAGACCCGCCTGGGCAACTTGGCGAGACCTCATCTCTACAATAAATAAAAAATCAGCCGGGCGTGGTAGCACACGCCTGTAATTCCGGCTACTCGCAAGGCTGAGGCTGAAGGATTGCCGGAGCCCGGTAGGTCGAGGCTGTGATGGCCAGGAGCAGCCACTGCACTCCAGTCTGGGTGACAGAGTGAGACTCCAACTCAAAAAAAAAAAAACAAAGAAAGATGACCTAACGAAGCTGAATGCATACACTCCTAAAGAGTCTAGGGCATTGCAGGGTTTTTGGTGAGTACCCAAATGTAAGAGCATTGACACTTACTGAGGACCTACTAAGTGCCCATCAGGCATCATGCTAGATACTTAGATACACTGTCACATGACCCTTCAGTCAAGCCCCAATAATAAGGTTTAATTATTCCGATTTTGCAGATGAGGCTCTCAATGGTTTCAGCAATTTGCCTGGGGTCACCAGTCTAACAAGGGCAAATGCGTCCTGTTGACTGTAAAACTTACCCTCCGTCTGGCTTGAAAAGGATCTTGGGAATAAGCAGTCTTTGCTGTTTCAGGGTAAACATTAGAGTCCAGTAGTGTGACAAAGGCAGAAGGAACAGCCCTTTAATTAATGAAGATGTTCTTTGAGAAAGCCACTTGTCCAATCTAATTTTAAGTCTGGGGGAGGGGTATGCAAAACAGTGGGACAAGAGCGGGAAGAATCTCAGATTCTACCAAAATTGTAATTACTTAATAATATGGCAACACAAAAACAATTTTCCCCCCAGATGGTTACAAAAGTTAACATTTTAAAATAAAGGATATGACTTTGTACATAAAATTTTAAGTTACTATTTATGTAGGCAGGATTTTGGTATCTGAATGTAAGATTAGGGAACTCTTTAAGAGGAAAGTTCTTAAAATGGCTGTATTATATGCAAATAACTTTAATTGTATTGTCTACAATTTAATTATAGGCAATTAAATGGCTACTTCTATAATTCCCATCTGCATATGTGACCTAGAAAGATAGGTGACAGGACAGGAAAAAAAAAGAGAGAGAGAATGTAAATATAATTGAAATGCTCTAGCACGTGTTTGGATCTCCAAATAAACAGGCCCAACGTCCATATAACAACTAAAAGTGAAAGTGTTTTTGTTTTCGCCCTCCAAATGTTCCCCTTGGTTGGGCAGCCATTCTCAGAGGGGAGGATGCAGATGTGAAGATTAAGTAGTGATATGCATGACCGGATGTGTCCACATCACAGAAACACCAACGCATGCCAGAAGAGTGAGTGTTCTATAGAGTGTTGAGAAATAAAGATTTCAGCATTATAAACCTGCATAAATAAGGTGTATGCTTTTATTTGTGCCTCTAGAGGTACTTATATTGTGGGGTTGAAGTGTATTGGCTCTGTCCTCAGACTGACCTGGGTTCAAATTCCACCTGTCACTTATCAGGTGTGTGATTTGGGCAAGTCATTTCACCCTTCAAAGCCTCAACTTCCTCATCTACAAAATGGGGAAGATCCTAGTACCCACCTCTGAGGGGTATTTTAAGGATTCAGGAACTAGTGCACAGTAATATGTTTCGTCTGGTGCCTGAAACACAGAGTTGGGATAAAGAATATATTCAGTTAACATGATACTGCTTTGCTTTAGTTCCGTGTCAGGTTAAGACATGAAATCTTCCATGTGAACACCCGATGGCAATCTCCTACGACTCAACCTAATATATTTCCCTTACATTCCCTTGTGGATAGAGAGTTCCTCATGGGCACCAAGTCATTACTTCCATCTTTACATTCTCTAAGGGCCTAGCTGAATGCTTTGTATACAGTTAGCTCACAATCAATGCTCTTGGGATAAAGAAAAAACAGCCCAGTCCACAAAATCTGTAAGAAATCAGTGTACCTCTATCTTAGCCATGTATTAAATGGGTAAACTACATCTCCTTAAACCACATAAAACCATCGCCCAATTGATCACAGGCAGTACTGTATAGCCTAATGGCTTAGCGTTCTCTCACTCCAGTTAGTTTTATCATTGTCTCTTTTTAAGTCATGTGATCTTGGCCTTCTTTTTTTTTTAACGTCTCTCACCTCAGCTTCCTAATCTGTAAAATGGAGATAACAATACCTGTATCTCAGGTTAGTAGGGGTAGTGTTAAATGACACTCGGTGTATAAAACCCTTGCTTTAGTAGTTGCCATTATTGTTGCGTTTGTTGTTATTAGAAGTAACAGAGGGTTATTTCCAAAGCAATGATAAATAATTTGTTGGATGAGTGCAGTGGTCCATGCCTGTAGTCCTAGCACTTTGGGAGGCTGAGTCAGGCGGATTGCTTGAGCCCAGCAGTTCAAGACCAGCCTGAGCAACATAGCGAAAACTCATCTCTACAAAAAATAAAAATAAAAAATTTAGCTGGGTATGCTGGTGCATGCCTGTAGTCCCAGCTACTTGGGATGCTGAGGCAGAAGGATCATCTGAGCCCAGGAGGTCGAGGCTACCATGAGCCATGATCTTCATGATCGTGCCACCGTACCCCAGTCTGGGCTGCAGAGTGAGACCTCCAACTCAGAAAACAAAACAAATAAAAAGCCCCCACCCATTTATCGGCATGATTACACATGTTTTCAATACAATGCCTACATTACTTTATTCAATATATGACTATAAACACTTTAAAACATCTTTGTAGAGACTAAGGCTATTTGTCTCTATATTAAATAATGACATATTTCAAGCTGGTTATTTTCCCTGACAGACTTTTAAAAAAAAAATCTGAACTCCTACAAGCTTCCAGTACAAGGATAAGGAATAAATACAACATAGCAGAGCTGTTAAAAAAAAATAAAAAGTCATTCAGCACTCCCACTGGCCTTCCTGTCTTACACATCCAGCCTGTTTCCCCACAGAGTATGTGAGGGGGAGGACTCCTCCAGGTTAGGGGGCTACCACATGCTGCTGGAAGGCTGGCCTCGGCTGTGCCACTCACCAGCTCCCAGGACCCTCTGATACTCAGTCAGAACTCCTTAACTCTCCTCAAAAGAGCATTCCTTCCTTGCACCATGCCCAGGAGAATGGAGAGTTGCAGAGGAAGTAGGATGGAGGTCACATGATCAGCCTACAGAGTGCTACTAGAAATCATCCTTGGAACTTGGGGAGAAAGTCAGCCCCTAAGATAGGATTCCCATGTAAAGGGACTTGTTCAGTAAATGTCAGTAACCTTTCTGAAAACAAAACTACGAAGAGGTAAGACGTCTGAAGAAGGAACCACTCTGAAAGATGACTCATAAATACAAGTTGAAGGCATGGAAAACAGTAGGTACAAGCAGGCAGAAAGAATATCTTCAACAAGCCAGGCTCGGTGGTTCAGTCTGTAACCCCAGCACTTTGGGAGGCTGAGGTGAGTGGATTGCCTGAGACTGCGAGTTCGAGACCCGCCTGGGCAACTTGATGAGACCTCATCTCTACAATAAATTAAAAATTAGCCAGGTGTGGTAACACCTGCCTGTAGTTCCAGCTACTTGGAAGGCTGAGGCGGAAGGATCACCGGAGCCCAGC
>NW_007252943.1:575095-581943 GCF_000164805.1 Carlito syrichta
TTTTTTTTTTTTTTTGAGTAGAATTCTCGCTCTGTCACCCAGGCTGGAGGGCAGTGGCACACTCCCGGCCACCACAGCTTCGACCTGCTAGGCTCAGGTGATCCTTCCACTTCAGCCTTCCAAGTAGCTGGAACTACAGGTACATGCCACCATGCCCAGCTGGTTTTGTGATTTATTGTGGAGATGGGGGTCTTACCAAGTTCTCCAGGCTGGTCTCCAACTCATGGGCTCAGGCAATCCTCTCACCTCGGCCTCCCAGAGTGCTGGGATTATGGGCGTGAGCCACCATGCCCAGCCTCACAAGTATTTTTCATCCCTAAAGAGCCACATTCTTACTTCAGCACAGGAAAGTTAATCAGAACTACCCCTCAAATTATATAATTATTTCCTAAATCTTCCAATTTCTAGCTCCATTTCTCAGGTGCCTTTTTTTTTTGTAACAGTGACACTCTTAGCAAAGATACAAGGATTTTGATACCAAAATGTTGAGAAATCTCTCTCACTATAAAGCATACCAATCAACTACCAGATGGGTGTATTTATCAGTCTCTTGTGAGTTAGATTAACTTGAGTCAGGTCTAAGACAATCAGAAAAATGTTCAGAGGTTGACAGAGCAAAGGGCATTGATGCTCTGGAGAGACAGATCATGTGGAGCCTGATGAAAACTTGATGAGATTTTCCTGTCCTACCACAGGTATGCATCAAAACCCAAATAATCATCTTCCCTCCTGAATTTGTTCTTTCTCTCTAGTCTCTGTGTTTCTAGCACTCACCTTTCACCTAGTCCAACTCCTTGGACATTTTAAGATTGTCTATGATTCTTCCTCATTCTCTCATCTCCCTCAAATTATGGTACTATTAGGACTCAGAAAAACAATAGCCCAACATACAATACTCAAACACACTGAACTAAAGAAGCAGCTTCAGGGTCTTCCTCTTCCCCTGTCCATTGCCATCCCTCAATCCTCTGTCTCTCCCAAAGCACAGGAGGAGTCTGTTTTTGTTTTGTTTTTGATGAGTAGGAGTCTCACTCTGTCACACAGGCTGGAGGGCAATGGCACGCTCCTGGCCACTGCAGCCTCGACCTGCTGGGCTCAGGCAATCCTTCCGCCTCAACCTTCCAAGTAGCTGGAACTACAGGCATGTGCCACCATGCCTGACTAATTTTTTTTTTAAATTTATTGTAGAGATGAGGTCTCTCCAAGTTGCCCAGGCTGGTCTTGAACCTGTGGGCTCAGACAATCCTCTCACCTCGACCTCCCAAAGTGCTGGGATTATAGGCGTAACTTTTTAAAATTATGGATTCCCAAGCACAAACCCATAATCAGAGAAAGGGAATTTCTGGGGCGACTGGAGGAGCGGCATGTGCACTTTCAAGCGATTCAGTGATTGGCTCCACCTGCCTCCCACTTGCATCTTTAGTCGCTCCTCTCCTAGTACCCTGTGGTCCAATCCCAGAGAATATCCTGCCCCTGAGCAAACACACCCCGATTTGGACATATTGTTCCCTCCACCTGGAATTCTCTTCTCCCCCAGGGCAAGTCTACCATTCTCCAAGGCCCAGTTCTAGTGCCACCTCCTAAGGGACAACTTCTTCCATCCCCTGCATCAGTAGCTTTCAAACATCTTTGACTGAGATTCCATCCCAAGAAATACATTTCATGCTGCAATGCAGTAGAAATGTAATTGTAACAAAGGTTTCAGAAAAAATATATCTAAACTCACTGTGGAGGATGCAACTCGATACATTTCATTCTAGGCTGTCTCATTTTTTTTTAATGCTGTTAGACACCTTACAAAAGGATTTCATGATCCACTAATGGAGGTGACCCCCATTTGGGAAACATTGTCTAAAATGAATAAATGACTCCCTTCTTTATGCATTTGATACACACTCCTATTATCCCATTAATCACAATCTATGGTAACAAGCTGTTTCCAGTCTGTCTTTACCCCTGCTCCCCTCCCCCAGATATGCACACACCACAACCAAGTCAGCAGATCTGGCAGTTACACAGCTGTCTACAAACGCAGAAATGAGAATACTGGGGACGGAATACTTTAATTGCTCTTGCTCATGTCTAATTTCCTTTTCTTTTCTGGAGACAGTTCACAGAATAGTCTACTGGTGACCCCCAAGTGGCTGGACCTGGGAATTATATTTGCGTCAACCCCTCAGTTAACAGCAATTTTTAAAAACAACCTCATGGTGTATCTCAATACCATTTAACCAAGGTATAAATTCCCCTCCCCCTCAAAAAATAAAAACCACAGAAATGCAAAAACGTCAGAAAATATTTTGTCGGGTGGCTAGCTTGCCAAGACAGCGCAAATGTGGGCAAACAAATCTTTTAGAAGCAAATATTCAAAACCCTCAAAACCCTCCTTCCTACCACTTCAGAAAGGAAACCCCTGCAGGGGTGCAGAAATAGGGGCACCCTATCTTCAGGCTGCTGCCTGAAGACCCACTTCTCACTAGGCTGTCCCCAACAGCACGAACAAACGAGAGAAGATAAGAAAAACAGAAAGAAACCAAAGCTGCTAACGTGGACCGCAGCAATGAACCCAGGCAGCAGGTTTCCGGTGAAGGGTACCTGTGACAGATGCGGACGACAGGACAGCCCGCGGGGAGGAGGGACCCTTTTCTGCAGCACGTGGCTCCATCCACAGGAAACCTGCCTGCAGCATCCCCCACCCCTGCACACTGCTCATTTGCATTATCGTCATTTGGTGCTGCTAATTTGCTCAATGTCCTTGTAAACGTTCTGACAGAGATTAAATGAAAAATCTATTGCAGTCTTAGGGGAGCCAGCCCCAGGGCTAGTTAGGAGAGGAGGAGGGACCCGGCGGTCCCCAAGTGTCAGAGAAATGCTCTGGGAGTCGAGGAGAGAGCAGGAAATCCTGTTCGAGGAAAGGGGAAAGGGAAGATACTTTAAAGCTGGGTTTTGAAGAGTGAGTAAGAGTTCTCTAAGTATTGTGGGGAAAGAGGAATGTTCCAGTCAGAGAAACCAAAGAGATTATATGCCTGAATACCCTTATATGTAAATGAGGGAGCCTGCTGACAGGCAGATGGTGAGGGGTATTGCAGATCATGGTGGGGTCTGGATGCTGCTCCAGGCACTGCTTTCCACACCGTAGGTCACAAGGCAATAGGCTGTCAAGTTCATGAAAGTGACCAGCTCTCCAGAAACATAAAATAGCTTAGATCAGAAGATATCAGAATATATCATGGGTAAACTCTCATGAAGTTTGTTTCAGATATAAATGTCTATGTTTGTGTGCACTGGTTTGTGTTGGAGTCTCACTCTGTCACCCAGGCTGGAGTGCATGGCATATTCATGGCCACAGCAGCCTAGACCTGCTGTGCTCAGGTGATCCTTCCCCCTCATCCTTCCAAGTAGCTGGAACTACAGGTGTGTGCCACCATGCCTGGCTAAGTTTTTATTTATTGTAGAGATGAGGTCTCTTCAAGTTGCCTGGGCTGGTCTCAAGCTCGTGGGCTCAGGCAATCCTCTTACCTCGGCCTCCCAAAGTGCTGGGATTATAGGCATGAGTCACTGTACCCGGCCACTAAAATGTATTTCTTATTAGAGTGATGGTTTTGAAATTTTGAGGGGCCGAGTGTGGTGGCTCACTTCTGTTATCCCAGCACTTTGGGAGGCCGAGGCAAGAGGATTGCTTGAGTCCAGGAGTTTGAGACCAACCTAAGCAACATAGTGAGATCTCATCTGTTAAAAAAAAAAAAAAAATCTAGGTGTGGTGGCTCATGCCTGTAATCCCAGCACTTTGGAAGACGGAGGCAAGAGGACTGGCTGAGCTCAGGGGTTTGAGACCAGCCCAAACAACATGGTGAGATCTCATCTCTACAATAAAAAAAAAAAATCAGTGGACATGGTGGCACATGCCTGTGGTTCCAGCTACTTGGAAGGCTGTGATGGCTGTGAGTGTGCCACTGCACTCCAGCCTGGGAGACCCTGTCTCAAAAGAAAAAAAAAATTAAAAATTAGCCAAGCATGGTGGTGCACGCCTGTAGCCCCAGTTACTCGGGAGGCTGAGGTGGGAGAATCGCCTGAGCCTAGGAGGTTGAGGCTGCAACGAGCTGGGATTGTGCCACTGCACTCCAGCCTGGGCATCAGAGTGAGATGCCGACTCAAAAGAAAAAAAGAAAAAAAAAAAAAAAAAAGATTTTTGACCATACAACATCTAGATAGAGAGCCCAACAAGAGAATGCTATGAACAATCTGGATTTCCTGAGGATAAATAAGGCAGCAGTATAAACAGTGAGTGAACAGGAGTGAGGGCTCTAAGGACACATGAAATTGTGTCTGTGTAAAGTTTCTCCAGCCTAGACAGTGAGCTCCTCAAGGGCAGAAACACTGTGTCCTACAGCAGGGGTCCCCAACCAGTACCCCAACAGTAAGGGTACTGGTCCATGGCCTGTTAGGAACTGGGCCGCACAGCAGGAGGTGAGTGTCAGGTGAGAGAGCAAAACTTCATCTGTATTTACAGCCGCTCCCTATGGCTCTCCTTACAGCCTGAACTCTGTCTCCTATCAGATCAGCAGCGGCATCAGACTTTCATAGGAGCACGAACTCTATTGTGAACTGCACATGAGAGGGATCTAGGTTGAGCTCTCCTTATGAGAATCTAAAGCCTGATGATCTGATGGGGAGCTAAGGTGGTGACGAACTGGGGAGCGGTTGCAAATACAGATTAACATCAGCAGTGAGGTTTGACTGCACATCCCCTCACCTCACTCTGGAAAGACTGTCTTCCACGAAACCAGTCCCTGACGCCTTTAGGGACCACTGTGCTACAGATCTCAATCCCAGCACTTGGCGCACAGTAGGCACTAAGGAGATGTTTGTTGACTGAGTATGGTATCTAGCCTTCAAGATGACCCCCAAGAGCCTCACCTGGTATTCTCACCCTTGTGCCTCCCTCCCACAGGATACCAGGGTTGGTCTGTGTGACCAATCAAATAGGGCAGATGTTTCCATTTCCATCTTGCATGCTCTCTGGATTACTCTGGGAGAAGCTGACTGCCATGTCATGAGGGACCCAGGTGGTAAGAACAATGTCTCCCGCCAACAGCCAGTGAGGAACCTAGACTTCCAGCTGACAGCCAGACAACCACATGAGTGACCTTGGAGGCAGACCATCCCCCCAGCCCACCTTTCACATGACCACAGCCCCATGGGCCAGCTTGATTGTAAACGCGTGAGAGATCCTGAGACAAAAACACTCAGCTAAACTATTCCTGGATTCCTGACCCACAGAACTTGATATAATAAATGTTTGTTTCAAGGGGTACTTTGTTATACAGCAATAGAGAACTAATACACTGGGTTAACATGAAGTCTAGAAAAGTAGGGATTTTTTTTGCTTTTTTGTTTCTGTTTTTAATAGAGACAGGATCTCATTATGTTGCCCAGGCTGGTCTTGAACTCTTGGGCTCAAGCAATCCTCCTGCCTCAGCCTCCCAAAATGCTGGGATTACAGGCATGAGGCACTGTGCCTGGCTGAAAAGTTTAAAGTATACTAGAGTTACCCATTATTTACAACCATTTTGTTTTTCCTCAAAGAATCTGGCACATCACATCTTCAGCCCGCCCAGATTAGAGAAAGACAGCCTGTCCAATCAGACCTCTCTTCTTAATACACAGAGACTGGCTTAGCCCAAGGAAGAGACTATAAGGCTGGAAAGGCTAGAGAACAAGGCCACCATTTGGGGGCAAGTGTAAGGGGGACTCTGTAAGTCCTGGGGCATAGAAGGACCAGGGAGACAGGAAGAGAAAGCAGATTCTCCCTGGGTGTGGAGGGAAGGGAGGAGGAGGGGAAAATGCCTAATGCCTAATGATATCTTAAGCCCCTGAGGCCTGGCTGAATTTCTAGCTTTCCTTATAATTATTCCTCATTTAACCTGCTCATCTTTGACTGAGGTCCATTTCTTGCTACCCAAAGATCCTGGGATATGCCACCCAGCTTCTATCCAGTGCAGGCCAGGGGAGCAGCTTCCCCTGCTGCAGCAGGCCAACTCTCTCTCCAGGGAAGGACAACAACCCACAAGAGGGAGAGAGACAAAGTTTTGTTATTATTACTATGCAAAAACTGCTACTGATTTAAGACCATCCAACTTCTTCTGCCTTAACTCCAAGTTCATCGAGTAATCCCTTGATTATTAATTACTTCACTTTTAAAAGTAGGGTTCTGGCCAGCTGACCTACTCACTTCAGTGGTTGGCTAAGTTCACGCCCATTACAAATTCACAGATGGGCTTCCGAGTACAAATCATTCTTGAGTAACCTCCACTTCATTTTCACTGCTCTCGGTCAAGCCCTGTCATTTGTCCAATGAACCGTGACAACAGCCTCCCAGAGGCACTTCCCATGCCAATCCATTCTCTTCACCTTCTCATAAAACACACATCTGATGCCTCACTCCCTGCTCAAAACCCTCTGACCGTGCCAAGCGCCTTCAGAATGGCTGCGGGCTCCAGCCCTGCCCCCCCATGCCTCCTCCTTGCTCCTCCAGACAGCTCTCCTCTCTTGCCACAGAGTGACCCTTCAAGCTTCTCAAACATGACCGGAGCCCACCCAGTCCCACCTGCGCTCCTCCCATGGCCCGCCATTCCTTTCCTCTGGGTGTCTCCCCTGCCTGCCCACTCACCCTGCTCTCTTCTTTCCTTTGTACTTCCGTGGAACTTCCTTACTCCTGGATAACACACACTACAGTCGGCTTGACAGATAATTAGTTGTCCCTGTGTCGGTCCCTGATCATAAGCCTCAAGGAGATGAGGACTATACTCTGTTCTTTTTTTTTTTTTTTTTTTTTTTTTTTTTTTTTT
>NW_007252943.1:582293-583139 GCF_000164805.1 Carlito syrichta
GTCTTGAACCCGCAGGCTCAGGCAATCCACTCACCTCAGCCTCCCAAAGCGCGGGATTATAGGCTGAGCCACTGAGCCGGGCTCTCTGTTCATTGTTATACCTGCCCGTACCCCAGGCCAACTACAGCATCTCGTATGCATGTGTTAATCTAATATTTCTTGAATCCCTACTGTGTCAAGGCAACTGGCTGGTGTTGGAAGTAGCAGGCACTCAATAAATGGCCACCGAATAGGTTACATTCATTTGGGGTGGCACGGACATGTGTTCTGGCTCTAATGACATTCTGGGGAGATGCCCATCTAGCCTCTGTGTGTGCAGGGCTAAGAGAGCAGAGTTAGACTCATGGTGGCGTCCACGGTGCAGCAATGAATGAATTTGAACTCAATTCTTCTTCTTCTTTTTTTTTTAATAATCTTGGGTTTCTTAGCAGTATCAGCCTTTTTTATAAGCAAAAAATGAGGGATAATTTCTCACACACTTTTTTTCTACAATTGCAATTATGACTCACAGGCACATTATAGAATGCTAGGTTTAGGTCAACATATACTAGAAAATGGGATGGGGTGACTTTTGCCCACCCCCAGCTTATGTGTTTTAGAACAGAGGCATGTGGGTCAATCCACAGGTGAATTTACTGTAGCACTTTCTTTCTTTCTTTCTTTTTTATTTTTTGAGTTGGAGTCTCACTCTGTCGCCCAGACTGGAGTACAGTGGCAGCTCCCGGCCACCGCAGCCTCAACCTGCTGGGCTCCGGTGAGCCTTCCGCCTCAGCCTTCCAAGTAGCTGGAACTACAGGCGTGTGCTACCATGCCCGGCTAATTTTTGATTTATTGTAGAGATGAGGT
>NW_007252943.1:583159-586355 GCF_000164805.1 Carlito syrichta
AGGTCTCGTCAAGTTGCCCAGGCGGGTCTCGAACCCACGGGCTCAGGCAATCCACTCACCTCGGCCTCCCAAAGTGCTGGGATTACAGGCTGAGCCACCGAGCCCGGCCCTCTTTCTTTCTTTTTAAGTGAGAAAACAGGATTTATTAAGAGGGCAGAAAAGTTCCCACAGTGGGAGGGGGCCGAAGGGGTTGCCCTACTGTAGTTATTTCAAGAGTTAGTCTCTGCATGTGGAGGTAGAAGCAGAATCTGGTCCCGATTTGCCCACTGACAATCCCTGTCGTGCCTCTAACTCTTCCTCTCTCCTCTCTGACCCGCTAGAGTTGTGGAAAGGCCCCAGCTCTGGGCAAACCTGAGAGAGATGACAGAATCCTAAAGAGATTGACCACTAAGATAATACCAGAGAACTCTGCAAAGGAATTTCTTTTCTTTTCTTTTTTTTTTTGAGTTGGAGTCTCACTCTGTCAGACTGGAGTGCAGTGGCCGCTTCCGGCCATCCCAGCCTCGACCTGCTGGGCTCCGGCAATCCTTCCGCCTCAGCCTTCTAAGTAGCTGGAACTACAGGTGCACACTGCCATGGCTGGCTATACAAAGTCATTTCTAAAGCAATTGATTGGGAATTATTAGAATTTGGCTGGGTGCGGTGGCTCATGCCTAAAATCCCAGCACTTTGGGAGGCAGAGGCGAGAGGATTGCCTGAGCCCAGGGGTTTGAGACCAGCCTGGACAACCTGGCAAGATCTCGTCTCTACAATGAATCAAAAAATTAGCCACAGGTGGTAGTGTTTTCAACTCATGTTTCCAGCTACTTGGAAGGCTGAGGCAGAAGGATGGCCTGAGCCCAGCATGTAGAGGATACAGTGGCCGTGAGCTTGCCACTGCACTCCAGCCTGTGTGATAGAGTGAGATCCCAACTCAAAAAAAGAGAAGAATTAGAATTAATAAGCAAAAAACAGGTCAAGTACGGTGGCTTGTGCCTATAATCCCAGCACTTTGCGAGCCCAAGGCAGGTGGACTGCTTGAGCCTGGGAGTTCATGACCAGTCTGGACAACATAGCAAAACATTATCTCCACACAAAAAATAAAAAAAATTAGCCAGGCTTGGTGGTGCATGCCTGTAATCCCAGCTACTCAGGATGCTGAGGTGGAAGGATGGCCTGAGTCCCGGAGGTTGAGGTTGCCATAAGTGGTGATCATCGTGATGATGCCGCTGCACTCCAGTCACAGTGACAGAGTGAGACCCCAACTCAAACAAACAAACCATACATCAACATGTTTTTTTCCTCTGTCTCTTTTTATTTTTATTTTTTTTGAGTTGGAGTCTCACTCTGTCACCCAGGCTGGAGTGTAGCGGCACTCACAGCCTCAGCAGCCTTGACCTGCTGGGCTCAGGCGATCCTTCCACCTCAGCCTTCCAAGTAGCTGGAACTACAGGCACACGCCACCATGCCCAGCTAATTTTTTGATTTGTAGAGATGAGGTCTCACCAAGTTGCCCAGGCTGGTCTTGAAACCCTAGACTCAGGCAATCCTCTAACCTTGGCCCCGCAAAGTACTGAAATTACAAGCTTGAGCCACTGCACCTGGCCGTTTTTCCCTTTTTAAACACACATGATTTCTACATGCTGCTTCTATCTCCCAGAGGCTATATAATATGAATATACTTCCTCAAATCAATGCTCACCTCCACAGATTCTAAAAAAGCAGCAAAGAATATCACATGGCTTCCGACAGCCATAGAGATACCTACAAGCACGATCCAGGAACCCCCCACTTGTGTGATGCAGGGAGACTTGCAGCTCTGGCTTCCTGGGAAACCACACCTTTGTCAAGAGCCTATCTTCCATGGCTGCTCTTTGCATCACAAGTTTCACTCAAGCTTTACCTTTCACTCATGATAATTCTTCACACAGAAACAAAGTTTTTATTACTTTAAGGGAATTACACTCTTAAGACAAAGAATAGAAAAAAATCACATGCCATGTTTAAATACAGATGCAGGGCAAGGGGCGTGGCTTGCTGACTAGCTAAATGACTGACACAGTCATAAGCCTCCTAAGATGTACTTGAATTTGTGCCTCAGCAAATTTCAAATTACTACAAGTCATGGGCCACTGGGATCCCTCCCAGGGAGAACTCACAAGTGTTAGAGCTACAAATGCTTTATACCATTGCCCTGTTACACATTCACATTCTTAAACACTACATGCCTTTGTTCCCTCATTCAAATCAAGTTTTTCACTTTTTTTTTTTTGAGTTGGAGTACTCTGTCGCCCAGGCTGGAGTTCAGTGACATGCTCATGGCCACCGCAGCCTCGACCTGCTGGGCTCAGGCAACCCTTCTGCCTCAGCCTCCCAAGTGGCTGGAACTACAGGCACGCGCCACCAAGCCCAGCTAATTTTTTGATTTATTGTAGAGACGAGATCTCACCAAGTTGCCCAGATTAGTCTCCAACCCGTGGGCTCAGACAAATCTTTTACCTCGGCCACCCAAAGTGCTGGGATTATAACCATGAGCCACTGCACCTGGTCTTTTCATTTTTTATAAGCAAACTTTCGTTATTCTTATAAGTGAAAGTAGGGGGAAGTCTCTGAAGCACAAGTCTGTTCCCTCTTGACAGGACAATTTACAGGAGTTGGCTCAGCATGCATAGGTCATGGGCCATATGTCATAATGACACAAAATATAGCCCTTTCTCCATTTCAACAAACACTTTTGGGCAACATTCACAAAACTGTTTTTCTAATCTTTTGACCATAACCTTTAAAAAGAAATACTTCTTTTTTTTTTTTTTTGAGTTGGAGTCTCACTCGGTCACCCAGACTGGAGTGCAGTGGCCACTTCCAGCCACCGCAGCCTCGACCTGCTGGGCTCCGGCGATCCTTCCGCCTCAGCCTTTCAAGTAGCCAGAATTACAGGCATACACTACCATGCCCAGCTGATTTTTTTTTTTTTTTTAATTTATTGTAGAGATGAGGTCTCGCTGCCCAGGCGGGTCTCGAACCCGCGGGCTCAGGCAATCCACTCACCTCAGCCTCCCAAAGGCGCAGGATTACAGGCTGAGCCAAAAGAAATACTTCTTATCTCACAAGTCACATACACATACACAAATATATTTAATACATTCATATAAATCTATTTATGCAACATAAAATGACCTTAACATTTATATTTTCTTTTGTCTTTTTTTTTTTTTTT
>NW_007252943.1:586710-614658 GCF_000164805.1 Carlito syrichta
ATGGATATCACGACCTCATTGGTTTGGTACCTGCTGTTTAAAAATATTACTTTGTAGTATTTTTTAAAAAGTGGCACCTCAGCCGGGCTCGGTGGCTCAGCCTGTAATCCCGCGCCTTTGGGAGGCTGAGGTGCGTGAATTGCCTGAGCCTGAGGGTTCGAGACCCACCTGGGCAGCGAGACCTCATCTCCACAATAAATCAAAAAATCAGCCAGGCGTGGTAGCGGGTGCCTGTAATTCTGGCTACTTGGAAGGCTGAGGCGGAAGGATTGCCAGATCCCAGCAGGTCGAGGCTGTGGTGGCCGGGAGCGGCCACTGCACTCCAGTCTGGGCGACGGAGTGAGACTCCAACTCAAAAAAAAAAAAAAAAGTAGCATCTCAAAAAATAAAAAAAAGGTGGCATCTCATAGTAAACAATGAAATCCAAACTAAAGAAGAGAATCATAAAACTCCTAATCAGAAGAACAAGAATTTTATTGCTTCTTATTTAACTTTCAACTGTCAGGACACTTCAAAAGTATGTATTTGATCTTAAGGATTAAGCATTTATACAAAAGCTTTTAAACTGAAAAAGAAAAAACATGAGACCAGAAAAAGTAATTCTTCCCCCAATATGTATTACAGACTCCCAGTCAGGCTTGGTGGCTCAGGCTGTAATCCCAACACTTTGAGAGGCCAAGGAGAGTGAACTGGCTGAGCCCACGGGTTTGAGACCAGCCCAAGCAACTTGGCAAGACCTCGTCTTTACAATAAATCAAAAATTAGCCAGGCGTGGTAGCGCGCACCTGTAGTTCTGGCTACTTGGAAGGCTGAGGTGGAAGGATCACCAGAACCCAGCTGGTCGATGCTTGGGGTGACCATGAGCATGCCATTGTACTCCAGCTGGGTGATGGAGTGAGACTCCAACTCAAAAAAAAAAAAGAAAAGAAAAAAGACTTCCATCTGTATCCTTTAAGGAGTCTTAAGATTTTTCTAGCTTCAAATGATCACGCTCCCGGCAAGGTTACCGTGAAGATTAAATGAGATATGTGAAGGGCCTGATGGTTCCTGTTCTCATTCAGGCTCTTGGATTATCTTTGCTGAACATGCTTGATCCCTGCTTGGCCTGTGGGGCCATTCGCCCTTTGAGAACCTGCTCTACTGGGCAGTAAAGGACAGAGGAGCTTTCAAGGAGTTTACTGGCCCCATTGGTAAGAATAAATATCACAGCCGGGCTCGGTGGCTCAGCCTGTAATCCCACACCTTTGGGAGGCTGAGGTGAGTGGATTGCCTGAGCCCACGGGTTCGAGACCCGCCTGGGCAGCGAGACCTCATCTCTACAATAAATTAAAAAATCAGCTGGGTGTGGTAGTGCATGCCTGTAATTCCGGCTACTCGGAAGGCTGAGGCGGAAGGATCGCCGGAGCCCAGCAGGTCGAGGCTGCGGTGGCCGGGAGCAGCCACTGCACTCCAGTCTGGGCGACAGAGTGAGACTCCAACTCAAAAAAACAAAAAACAAACAAACAAAAAAAGAATAAATATCACTACCAGTTAGGACTCTAGAGTGCCGGGGCTGAGAACTTCATTTGTTCATTCCACAGGTAATTACTGAGAGCCTTCCATGCCAGACATGATGCTGGACACTGAGATAGATTATGGTATAAAAAATAGTAGACACAATCACAGCCCTCCTAGGGCTTCCAGTTATATGAGAGCTTAGCATTTGTGAAGATACCATTAATGTTACCTAACCATGAATATTTTACACACCTTAATCTGTCCAGTGAGGTAAGATTAGATCAATGGTGGTTCCCAAAGTTGAAGATTTCACAGATAGTAAAGCCTGTAAAAAAAGAAATATTAAAGGTTGGGCTCGGTGGCTTAGCCTATAATCCCAGCACTTTGGAAGACCAAGGCGGGTGGACTACCTGAGCCCATGGGTTTGAGACCAGCCCGGGCAACTTAGTGAGACCTCGTCTCTACAATAAATTGTTTTAAAAAATAGCCAGGAATGGTAGCATGCGCCTGTAGTTCTGGCTACTTGATAGACTGAGGTGGAAAGATCGCCGGAGCCCAGTAAGTCAAAGCTGGGGTGGACATGAATGTGCCACTGCTCTCCAGCCTGGGTGACAGAGTGAGACTCCGACTCAAAAAAAAAGAAATACTAAAAAGAAGGCCAGGTACAGTGGGTCATGCCTATAATTTCAGCATTTTGGGAGACAGAGGCGGGAGGACTGCTTGAGTCCAGGAGTTCCAGACCAGCCTGGGCAACATAGCGAGACCTTGTCTATACAAAAAGTAAAAAAAAATTAGCTGGGCATGGTGGCATGTGCCTGTAGTTCCAGCTATCTGAGAGGCTGAGACAGAAGGATCACCTGAGCCCAGGAGGTCAAGGCTGTAGTAAGCCATGACTGTGCCACTGAGCTACAGAGTGAGACCCCGATTAAAAAAAAAAAAAAAAAACCAAAACTAAAGAGAAAGAGGATATAGTCTCACAATACAGTTTTTAAAACTGTCAGTAAAAAATCATTATATATTCAGGGAGTCTCTCTGAGCCTGCTCTGGTTTGAGAGGCTGCTCATTAAAGAAAAAACATCATTAGATAGTCTTATTTTTTCCTTTTACTATAAGCCAGTTAAATTTTGCACTGATATTAAAGGAGTCCTCAGGGTTTACTCAGCACTGTCTTTTAAGATTCTTTGGGATTTGTGGGGTTTTTGTTTTAGCACTATTTACATATAAATTCTGCTCAAATATTCCCAGAATTGCAGAAAGGTCTGAGACCTAATTATAGGAGAATCATTAAAGGGCCCTTTCTGAGAAGCTCATAGAGTACACAGTGAATTCTGGCTCCACCACTGACCTTGAGGCCTGGGAAGTGCAAAGGACAAAGGTTGCAAAGGTCACGGGCTGGAAGGCAGAAGGAGCCTGGCAGTTGTTGAGGGCCTACTATAGATCTGGCCCAATACTTGGTACTTTTTCACATAGCACTTTATTTAACATCACAATAATCCTGAGAGAAGTATGTATTTCTTTATCCACACTTTATAGTTGGAAGAAACTAAGCTCAGAGAGGTTAAGTATCATGCCCAATGTCTCACAGCTGGAGTCACACAACTAATCAGAATTTAAACTCAGATCTGTCTACTCATTACCACTGCCACACCTCACTGATGGGAAGACATGAGAGAACAGGTGCAGAAATGTTTTAAGGGATTTGTGCACTTTTTGACATGAAAAGTATTTGAAACCATATTCAAAAGGCAATTTATACTGCTGACAATCTATCACTCCTAGAGTTGATGGCTTAGGCACCTCTCTCACTAGGCCTCTTTCCTGATTAGCTCAGCAATGCCCTCTACCCCTGGACTCCTTCTGTCCCTGAACCTAGAAACAGGAACAAGTCTTCTTTTTTTTTTTTTTTGAATTGGAGTCTCACTCCGTCGCCCAGACTGGAGTGCAGTAGCCGCTCCCGGCCACTGCAGCCTCGACCTGCTGGGGCTCCGGCGATCCTTCCAGCTCAGCCTTCCAAGTAGCCGGAACTATAGGCACGCGCTACCACACCTGGCTAATTTTTGATTTATTGTAAAGATGAGGTCTCGCCAAGTTGCCCAGGCGGGTCTCGAACCCGCGGGCTCAGGCAATCCACTCACCTCAGCCTCCCAAAGGCGCGGGATTACAGGCTGAGCCACCGAGCCCGGCTTTGGTCCATTTCTAATTACACTCCCAGGAGAAGTTTTGCTGCTGGTCCAGCTCTTCATCCATTAATGATGCACTTCACCTATTTAGCAAGCACTTATTGTATACCTCCTGTGTCCCAGCTGCTGTACAAGGGATAGAGTGTGGAATAAAACACATCCCTACTTGGAGGAGCCCAAGTCGCAGAAGCGGTACCTGTAAACAGATACTGACTTCCCAACCTGAAAAACACCCAGAACCTATGGAAGAGAGAACCCAGATAGGATTCCCAGAAGAGGAAGATATGTACAAAACAGGCCTTTCAGGAGGCAAGTGCCTTGTCATGTAGAGAAACAGATGTAGGATCAGAGGCAGAGGAACAAGGGAGCAAGCAGCATGTTTAATGGCCCCATCAGCTCTCTCCAAACCTGCTCCTCCTGGTTCACTGTCTTGGACACCGATATCACCACAGACCCAGCTCCCCAAGTCTGAACATTCTATAACTCTTGCTTCTTATTAATCACTGCATCCCATCTAGTGTCCTTCTAAATCCCTCAGATATTTCCCTTTCTTTCTTATTCTTACTCCCATCCTTGTAGTCCATACCATCATTTCTCCCTGGCTCCTCCAACAGCTCCAAACTGACATCTGTTTACTTTGCTCCATGTGAATCCACTCTGCACAGAGCATCTGGATTGATCGTTTGTTAAAGGGGAAAAAGAAGCCGGGCATAGTGGCTCACGCCTGTATTCCCAGCACTTTGGAAGGCAGAGGCTTCTGAGAAGATAGCCTGAGTCCAGGTGTTCGAGACCAGCCTGGGCAACCTGGCAAGACCCTGTCCTATAATAAATAAAAAAATTAGCCGGGTGTGATGGCGTGTCCCTGAGGTTACAGCTACTTGGAAGGCTGAGGTGGAAGGATTCACCTGAGCCCAGCAGGTTGAAGCTATGGTGGCCATAAGCATGCCACTGCACTCCATGCTGGGTGGCAGAGTGAGACTCCGACTCAAAAAAAAAAAAAAATAATAATAATAAAGGGAAACAAGAGGAAAAATAATGTGGTGCTATCATTATCCTGCTTAAACCCTTCAGTAGCTCCAGTGCCCTCAAGATTAAGCAAAAACTTCCTAACAGGATTTACAAAGTTGTTAGTGGGCTGGCCTCTGTGCCCCTTCTAACCTCATCTCTAATCTCCACTTCCAGCTTTGGTGTGCTTCAGTGCTTGATAGGGTGGCTTACAACCCTGGTTGTCCATTAGGACCACCCATGGAGCTTTAAAAAATCCTGATGCCAGCTGGGCACAGTGGCTCAAGCCTGTAATCCCAGCACTTTGGGAGGCCAAGGCGGGTGGATTGCTTAAGCCCAGGAGTTCAAAACAAGTCTGGGCAACACAGCGAGACCCTGTCTCTACAAAATAATTTAAAAATTAACCAGGCATGGTGGTACATGCCTGTAGTCTCAGCTACTCGGGAGGAGGAGGCAGAAGGATCACCTGAGCCCAGGAGGTCCAGGCTGCAGGTAAGCCATAAGTATATCACTGCGCTCCAGCCTGGGTGATGAGGCGAGACTCTGACTTGAAATAAATACATAAATAAATAAAAAGTGTTTCCTCTAGAATTAAAAAAAAAAAAAATCCTGATGCCAAGGGCCAATGCCCAGAAACTTGAAATTAACTACTCAAGGGTCATTAAGACGTTGTAAAGCCCCCATGGCACCAATGTGTAGCCAGAGTTGAGAACATCACTCCAGTCTGACATGTCTCTCTCAGCACATGCCCTGTCCCTGTTGCTAGAGGCACTGGAGCTCTCCTACTTCATGGTCATAAAGCCAGGGGTTTTTTATCTCTCTTGTTCACTGCTGTATTCCCAACACCTAGAACAGTGTCTGGAACACAGTGGGTGCTCCCATCCACAGTAAGGAAGAATGAATAAATGACCCTTTCTTTGTTAAATCCTGCCCATGCTTTAGGCTCCTAAAAGATAGCCCTAGCTGGGCGTGGTGGCTCATGCCTATAATCGCAGCACTTTGGGAGGCTGAGGTGAGAGGATTGCCTGAGCCCATGGGTTCAAGACTAGCCTGGGCAATTTGGTAAAACCTCATCTCTACAATAAATCAAAAAATTAGCCAGACATGGTGGCACTTGACTGTAGTTCCAGTTCTTGGAAGGCTGAGGCAGAAGGATCACCTAAGCCCAGCAGGTCGAGACTGCAGTGGCCATGAACTTGCCACTGCACTCCAGTCTGGGTGACAGAGTAAGACTCCAACTAAAAAAAAAAGCCTCAATTCAACTTGTCTGGGATAGGTTACTCTATGTGACCTCAGCACCCAAGACTTCCCCTACTGTAGTATAAATCACACCACACTGTAATTGTCTGTGTCTCTCACTTACCCTGCAAACTCTAAGGGAGCCCTGTGTGTTCACCGATACACCTGCATCATCTAGCAAAGTGCCTAGCATAGAGTCGGTACCGATTTTAAAAGTGCAGCATGAACACATGGAAGTGAATGGACACGGTATGCTGGGCAACAGCAAGCATGCTGTGTCTGGAGTATAGGCCACCTGGGAGATGAGGAAGGTGAGGTTCACTCCTAACAGGTGGTGAGAGGCCCAGCATCCACACTAGGAAGTCTGAATAGTATTAGACAATAGGGAACCAGTAGAAGCTTTAAGTCAAGTGATACAGTCAGCTTGAATTTTAGGACAATAAAGAGAGACCAAGCTGGGCAGGGTGGTTCATGCCTGTAAACCCAGCACTATGGGAGGCTGAGGCAAGAGGATTGCTTGGGCACAGGAGTTTGAGACCAGCGTGGGCAACATAGCGAAACCTTGTCTCTACAAATAAATAAATAAATAACCAGCTATGGTGGCATGCACCTATACTCCCAGCTACCTGGGAGGTGGAGGCGGAAGGATAGCCTAAGCTCAGGAGGTCTAGGCTGTGGTAAGCCGTGATTGAGCCACCACTGCACTCACAACTAGGTGACAGAGAGAGAGCGACAGACAGAGATGGAGATAGAGATCAGAGAAAGAGGAATAATTAATAGTATTTGTAGACTGGGCGGTTCAGTGAGAGAGAAGGAGATGCTGTGGCGGACTCTGATTTCCTGTCTAGAAGACTATGGACATGGTATCGTGAGCACGATCAGATGTGATATCATGATTACACAGGTGGTGCTGGAAGCTTGGACTCAGAAGCCAGACTGCCATGATTCCAATCCTAGCTCTACCACTTAGCCAGCTCTCAGTTCTGGGGAAGTTGGCTTCACTTCAGTTCTTCATCTGTTCAATGGGGATAATAATAGCATCCACCTCACAGAGATGTTGTGAAGACTGAATGAGGTAATACATGTAAATGGCTAGCCACTGCCTGGCACAGAGCAAATGACACATAAGAGTTAGCAAAACTATTTATATACAGCATGGTGGATTATCTGCAAAGATGGCTGCCAACAGCTCTTTCCAGCCCTCTACAGTGCCTGTTGCTCCACCCATCAAGAAGAGCAGTATGTTTCTCCTTCCCTTGAATCTGGGTTGGTTTTGTGATTTACTTCCACCAAATGAATGAACTAGAGGTGGCACCATACCAATGCAAGCCCAAGCCATAAGAGACCTAGTGGCATCTGCTTTTACCCCCTTGGAAGCCAGCCACCATGGAAAGAAGCTTGAGCTCAAATACTTAATAACATGAGTTCAAGTGAGAGACAGAGAGAGAGAGCATGCACATGTGAGAGAGCACGTGGAGAAAAAGCCAGGTGCCCACAGCCAGTATCAAGACCCCAGATGTGTGAGTGAAGCCATTGTGGAGGGTTCAGCCCCAGCTGAGCCCACAGAATTGTGAGAAATAATAAATTATTACTGTGTTAAACTTGTACGTTTTGGGGTGCTCCATTATACATCAGTAACAGACTTACGTATAGAAGAAAAAATGAGCCGGGCTCGGTGGCTCAGCCTGTAATCCCGCGCCTTTGGGAGGCTGAGGTGAGTGGACTGCCTGAGCCCGCGGGTTCAAGACCCGCCTGGGCAGCGAGACCTCATCTCTACAATAAATCAAAAAATCAGCCGGGCGTGGTAGCGCATGCCTGTAATTCCGGCTACTTGGAAGGCTGAGGCGGAAGGATCGCCGGAGCCCAGCAGGTCGAGGCTGCGGTGGCCGGGAGCGGCCACTGCACTCCAGTCTGGGTGACAGAGTGAGACTCCAACTCAAAAAAAAAAAAGAAAAGAAAAAATGAAGCCGGGCTCAGTGGCTCAGCCTGTAATCCCACACTTTGGGAGGCTGAGGTGAGTGGATTGCCTGAGCCCGTGGGTTCAAGACCCGCCTGGGCAACTTGGTGAGACTTCATCTCTACAATAAATCAAAAAGTTAGCCGGGCGTGGTAGTGTGCGCCTGTAGTTCCAGCTACTTGGAAGGATTGCCGGAGCCCAGCAGGTCGAGGCTGCGGTGGCCGTGAGTGGCCACTGCACTCCAGTCTGGGCGACAGAGTGAGACTCCAACTCAAAAAAAAGAAAAAAAAAATGAGACCACTGAGACTATAATGACTTCATTTCAGGCCGTCTTAAATATGAAGTGTTATGGATAGGAAATAGTTACATGGAAATGTCTAGGAAGCAGCTGGAAGATCAGGTCTAGGCTAGGAGAGAGACAGGGAGGAGTAGGGGATTCAAGAGTCAACCTGCACATGGACAGGACTTGGTATCCTGGGAGAAGGTAAGTTTGCCAAAGGAGAAGGTGAGAGGAACGAGGAAAGAGGTACCAGGGTAGATTTCTGACCTGGTGGGTATTTAAGGGATGGATGGGGATTTTATCAGGGAGGGACAAAGAACTAAGAAAGAACCAAGGAGCTAAACCCTTGCTTTGAGAAGAGGAGGTTATCGAACGCTGAGAAGAAAGAAAATTAGAGCATTCGCTTAGGTGGATTATAGGACAAAAGGTCCATTGTTTTAAGTTGAGGCAACTTGCTTGCTGAGAGAAGATTCCAAAAGAGAGCGATTCAAAGATCTTAAAGAAAGAGAAGTTGGCTGGTGGCTCAAGGTCCCAGGCAATGGAAGGAAGAGAACAGAGAATGTTGGTGGGGAGCTTTGCCCTGAGTGAGACAAAGAAGCGGGTCTTCATGGATAAAAGTGAGATGTGGGCAAGTGGGGGTCAGACCTGGCAGTCCTTTTTCTGTGAAGAGTAGGTAAGGTCATCTGCTGACAGGCAGTGAGGGCCTTAGGGACACCAATGTCAGCTTCTGAAGCATTGTATAGGGAATGCATGAGGGGCTGCAGGAGTTAAGCTCCTGACTCTTGGGAGAAGTCTCATCACAGGAATTCCCCACCTTCTGAGGGCGAGGCTACCAACATGAGTTCTTCTCTTCTGGCCTGCCCCAAGCCCCATCTCCTTTCCTTGAGCCGGTCTCTGGCCTAAATGGCCCCCAGGGAGGTTATCATTCATTCCCTCCTTCATTCTTCAAGTCTTTGGTTAACATTGACACCACCTCCTTCATTCTCCAAGTCTTTGGTTAACATCAACACCACCCAGTCCTACTTCTCTAGGCAACATACTCTCCCTCTTCCCACAGGGCTTTCAAACCTTCTGCACTTTTCAGATTCCTCCACCCACAACATATCAGTCCCCCTCATACCCAGCAGGACTCTCACCGTCCACTTTATAGAGAACACAGAAACCATCAGACTCATCTGTGAATTACCAGGCATATTTTCCTACAGCTGCACTCTCTTTCTGACACAAAAAAAGTGCTGATGCAGCATTTTAAAATTGTAGTTTAATTTAGAGGGGTCTTGATCAGCATTTTAATGCAATAACTAGAATAGATAATAGAGTCTATCACACATAGTAAGAATATTTATAGTTTCTTAAAACTTCTGTCTCAATTATTACACATCTGTTACTATGGGTTGATATCAAACAACACTGCAGTCTCCTATCTATGGCTAGTCTTTGTACCTGTGTTTTGGGTCCCATTCCCTCCAACCCTGCCAGGACCCTAATAGTATATACTTTATGTTTTCTCTCTCCTCTGCTGAAGCTGTCCTCTCATCTGGATCCTTCCCATTGACCTTTAGACATGCTTAAGTCTCTCTGGAAAAAAAACAAAACAAAAACACCTCACTGGCTTCCTACATCCCCTAGTTACTCCCACTTCCCCTTTCCAGTCAAACTTCTCCAAAGTCAATCTGAATTTGTCCTTAGTTCTGTTCCCCGACTCCTATCCCTTACCTCTTACCTCTGCAGCCTGTACACCTTACACGGCTCTTCACCGTCATCAGTGACCCCCACAAGCCCACACATCTAGAGGATACTTTCCACAATGTTCACTGGACTACTCCTTGTTAATTCCTACTCATCCTTCCAGTTTCAGCTCAGTCTCTCTCAAGCCTTCGGTGACCTTCTCAACAAGGTTAACTACTTACTAGTGGACTCCCCCATGCCTCTTTCTTTTATAATGATTATCCTTGTCACTGTTAGAATTTTACATGCTTGTGTGATTACCTGCCTAGATTAGGCCTCCTTAAAGAGGAGAGAGACTATGACTGTCTTTACTCATCTAGGCAGTCTTAGGGCCTCCCTGGCTTAGTGCTGGACACAGGAACAGATGTTTAGAAAAATAAACAGGTGCCAGCCTCTCTACCACACATTAGCGTGAAATGATGAAAAAAGTTCCAGAAAGTAAAGGGTGTTGAGGGGAGGAGAGAGGCAGGGGCAAAGGCGGAAGGAAGAGGCTGTGCTCTTGTCCAGCTTCCCAACAACAGGACATGCCTTCACAGCTGTCATCTTTCACTGTCTGTGCCAGAAAAGTCAGCGGCCAAGGTAGGAAGATTTGCCTAGCATTTGATCTTTTACATATAGGCTCTTTATGGAATGCTTTACATCCATATATATTCAATGCTTGCTGAAAGATGAATAGGTGATGCCTCCTTCTGGCACTGAACTACTAGAAAACAAGGCCTGGATCTGCTTTATTTGCCTAGGTGTGGCTGGCATCTTCCACCTGCACAGGGTCTCTGAAAAACCCCACAGAACACCAAAGGCCTTATTCCTTGCTATATAACCATACCCGAAAACTGTTTTACTTTGCCTAAATGCTTTCATTACTTGGTTATTTATTTCTTGGGATATAATTATAATCATGAGACTCCCTTTGTGACATTAAAAGATCAAATAGATAAAACAAGGATTTAAATTTTAACAATGTGTAGGCTTGCAACCAGCAAAATCCAAACTGCAGAAACTCTACTAAACAAATTATCAAGTTTCTTCAACCAAACAATCGGGAGAAGGAACCCACACACTAAAAGTGATTTAAAAGATACAATAACTAGACACATTGTATGGAGGTTGTTTGGCTCCTTATTCAAATAAAATAACTTTAAAAAAAGGAAATTACAGGATAATCAGAGTTTTGAAATGGATTGGAAATCTCATGGTGCTAAGGAAAAATTTTTCTATGTTCTTTTGGACTGTGATGATGACAATGTGATTATGTTTTAAAAGGAAAGCACAGGTAATAATTTTTGAGAGATATATACTGAAATATTTATAGATTGTGAAATATGAAATAATATAATGTCTGGGATCTGCCCAAAAATGTGTGGGTGGGGCGGGGAAGTGACTAGGGTTTTAGAAGAAACAAGATCGTCAGTTAGCAATTTTTAAAATTTATTATTTTTGATGCATAACTGTACATATTTATGGTACATGTGATATATTGATACATGCATTCAATGTGTAATGATCAAATCAAGGTATTTAAGATATTCCATTACCTCAAACATTGATCATTTCCTTGTGTTGGGAACATTTCAAATCTCCTCTCCTAGCTATTCTGAATAACACAATAAATTACTGTTAACTCTAGTCACCCGACTGTACTATTGAACACTAGAACTTATTCTTTTTAGGTAACTGTATGTTCATACCTTTTAACCACCCTGTTTTCACACCTACTCCCCTTCCTAGCTCTGGTAACTATCATTCTATTCTCCATCTCCATGAGATTAGTTTTTTTTAGCTCCTGCACGAGTGAGAACATGTGATATTTGTCTTTCTGTGCCTGGCTTTTTTCAGTTAATATTAGCTGGTAATTGCTGAAGCTGGGTCATGGGTATATGGGTCCTCGGAACACTGCTTGCATTTTATGTAAGTTGGAAATTTTCAAAAAGTTAAAGAAACTAAATCTAACCAAGAAATAGAATCATAAAGTATCTAAATCGTTGTTAAATGTTAAAGCCCATAACACCTTAGAATTCTTTCCTTTTTCGAGTTGTTTACAAGAAAGCGGTCCTTTGATTCACAAATCCTTTGAGGTATTATTGAAAGTAGGATGCAGAACTCACAGCTGCTTGCCTTTTGGCACACTTCCCCTGTAATGCATCCCCCTCTTTCCTTCCATCAGTACAGGCACTTACCTCTGACCCACTGGGCTCCATTTCAAGGATGCAAGCTGAATCCACTGCCCTCAAATGTCAGAAAGAGGATGCAAACACAGTGTGGCAATGCCAGCAGTTTCGCAGCCTTCCTACTGTACTAGAGCTCAGAAACATAGCTTTAGCTTTATGTCCATGTCTTGACCATTTATCTTGGGCTGCAGCTATGCTGGGGGCTGTGAAGAACTGCCAGGTCAATGCTTCACAATGACCACTCCCACTCATGCCTCACATCAGTCTTTGAAACTACCTCCAACACACTGGGTCAACTGGGTGACCTGCCAAGTTTTGTCCTCTAATGCTTTCTTCTCTTAAAAGTTTGAACTAGCCAACTTCAAATATTCAGAAACTTCCAAAGACTACTGGACTCCATGCAAAAATCTGTTGGTGGGCAGCTAACGACATTCAATTCCACTTGGGATACAGCCAACACTTACAACACCCATAGATTCACCATGCCTAATACACAAATGTTATCTCACTCCAGCTGCAACCCCTAAGTCCAATAAACTTTCTTTGGCTACAAACTTTCCTAATTTGAATGGGACAGTATCAACTGCTTAAAAACTTAAGAGAAGCAGGTCAGTTTTTTTTCCCTTCCCCATAGCAAAATAAGTCTTCTAAAACTTTTTTTGGTTAAATCAACATTTCATAAAATAAAGCAGCTATCGCATTGCTCTGCATGATTTGGACAAGATAACCAGCTATATTTCACTCACCAGTCTTAGAACCATAGTTTGAGAAGTAAACTTACCTCTTGGGAGAAAAAAAAAAAAAAAGCAAAACCAAAAGCCTTACCTTCTTTGCCCATAAAACAAAACTACTGAAAACGATGTATACTACAAGAATAATCACTGTTATTTTCTGGCACCCCCTTTCCATCGGGTGCACCCACGTAACACACAAACATGTAAGACTACCTTCTCTCCCTGCCCCTTCCCCCGCCCGCGCGAGGAATTTGCCACGTGGTGTGATCTGTGCTAACTCTTAGCAGATAAATACTCTGTTCAACCCACGAATTTGTGTGTGTGTGTGTGTTTTGGTTTGTTTCAAATGGGAAGGTGGGGGAGGGGCGTGAAAATCGGAGCTCAGTTTTCATTCAGATTTAATTTGATAGCTCTCATTTCCTCCCATCTTTCTCTGGATAGATCGGTGGAATTTCAAGTTTTCTGGGCAGTTTAAATACCCCAATTACAAAACGATGGAGGCCGGGAACGAGGTAGATAAGAGTGAAACCGAGGACTGGAAGGGCGGGCAGAGTCCAGGAGCTCCGCGGGGCCAAATGAAGCACGCAAGGCTGCGGCGCGCAGGAGCCCTGCGTCGCGGGTTCTCGCCCGGCCAGCTGCTTGGGGTTTTTATCAGTGACTACGCGGTCTTGGCTGCCCACCCACACCCTGGGTTGGTCCCGACTTTAGGCTAGGCCATTCACTTCCGGTAGCAAATCCCTCCCACCGTCTCCAGAAATAATGTACCCTTTCCCCCAACGCCTTCCCAAAGACCCACGGCCCTACAGAGAGCCGAGGAGCTCCGTGCTGGGGTCTCACCCCATCGCGGCCAGCGGCGCCCAGCTGTAGAGGGAGTGGCCGGGATGAAGAGGGGGACGGGCAGGGGAAGAAGAGAAAAGGGGTGTGGAATCTTACCCTCCCCTACCCCCACCCCTCCGACTGCAGCAATTGGCCAAGAAAATAGTAATCTGTTTTTAGACTCCCCCAGGGCACCTCGAACCTGATTGCGGAGAGGAACCCAGTTTCTCCCATCGTGGTGGCCCTCGCCTTCTCCCACCCCAGTAACTGCCTGCGGGGACCCTGGAGCCCCCAGGCGGCGCCGAACTGCAGTGGATGGGGGAAGGAGGGGGCGGGAAGGGTGAGGGTTATGGGGCGGCAGGAATGGGTAGGAGAAAGGGGTGGTGGAAGGGAAAAGAAAAAATCAGGCATGCAAAAGGCTCCCTAGCCAGCTGTTCCAGCTGCTGCTTCCTCCGGCGCGGGCCGGGCGGTGCAATATTCCCCCCCCTCCATCTTTCTCACCACTACCTGTCCCCTCAGCCCACCACACGCACACATTCCTCCCACCCACCCCCCCCAGTAGCGGATCTCCAGCCTGCTAGGGGGTAGTAGGGAGGAGCTGGGGGGAGGGGGAGGCCTGCGAGTTTCTAACCTTGTTCTTATAAACAAACCCACATGTGCAGCTGCCGCTGCTGCAACTCACCCCACAATCCCGGATATAAGTCCTGCCCCTTTAAGAGAGAAAAAAAGCTTCCCCCGCCTGCCTCCCACCCCACCCATCCACAAGGACCTTTGTCTCTCCACCCCCCTTGTCAGTCGGCCCCGCCCCCTCCGACTCAGAGGAACCAATAGGCGAAGAAAATAAGCCTTTGGTATGACGTCATTGAGACCGGCCAATCGCAGGGCGCGTTGGTGGGAGGCCTCATGGAGGGCGCGCCCGGAGGAAGGAAGGCGTGAGAGAGGAAGCTTGAAGTCAAAATGGAGACTGCCAATTGCTCCTCCGGCTCTGTGAGGAACCAAGACATGGGGTCCCAGCGGGACCTGAGCCTGGTGCCCGAGCGGCTTCAGAGACGTGAACAAGAGCGGCAACTGGAGGTGGAAAGGCGGAAGCAAAAGCGGCAGAACCGGGAGGTGGAGGAAGAGAACAGCGACTTTTTTGCCGCCGCCTTCGCTCGAGAGCGAGCCGCCGTGGAAGAGCTTCTGGAGGGCGGGGAGTCATTCGAGCGGCTGGAGGAGGCGGCCTCTCGGCTCCAGGGGCTGCAGAAACTTCTCAACGACTCGGTTTTGTTCCTAGCCGCCTATGACCTGAGGCAGGGACAAGAGGTGCTGGCGCGGCTGCAGGCGGCCCTGGCCGAGCGGCGCCGGGACCTGCAGCCCAAGAAGCGTTTCGCTTTCAAGACCCGGAGAAAGGCCGCATCGTCTATCAAAGTAGGCGCAGCTCCTGGTGCCCCAGCAGCTGCAGGCATCCAGGCCTCCCCGCTGCCCGGGAAGGAGGAGGGAGGCTTCGGCTCCAGCTGGGTCTGTGGCTTCTCCAACCTCGAGTCCCAGGTCTTGGAGAAGAGAGCCGACGAGCTGTACCAACGCGACGTCCTTTTGACCGATCTGAGCGACTGCACCATCAAACTATATGGCAATCCCAACACCCTGCGGCTGACCAAGGCCCGCAGATGCAAGCTGCTCTGCGGCCCAGTGTCCACCTCTGTATTCCTGGAGGACTGCAGTGACTGCGTGCTGGCCGTGGCCTGCCAACAGCTCCGCATACACAGCACGAAAGACACCCGCGTCTTCCTGCAGGTGATCAGCAGGGCCATCGTGGAGGACTCCAATGGGATCCAGTTTGCCCCTTACACCTGGAGCTACCCGGGCATCGACAAGGACTTCGAGGGGTCTGGTTTAGATAGGAGCAAAAATAACTGGAACGATGTTGACGATTTCAACTGGCTGGCCAGGGATGAGGCCTCCCCAAACTGGAGTATTCTTCCCGAAGAGGAGCGAAAGATCCAGTGGGACTAAGCAGTTGTCACTCTTTTCTTCACTCCTGCCAAATACTTCCCAAGTGGGACTGACCCCAGCTAATGGGACCCCGAAGTGTACTTATTGTAAAACATTGTGTATGTTTTCAGTATGTTTAGGCTTTTTATTGTGATAGGCTCCTACTTGTGATTCCATTAAATTCATGACAGGTATTAACACTTAAGGCATTTTGGTAAGTCTAGGAGCTTTTTATTTGGCCACAATAGTTTGAAGCAGTAAGGGGGAAAGAATGGTTGTTTGGTCTGTAATGATTCGTGGTACTTAAAACTTGTGACAATGCTTAATAAAGTAGGCCTTCAATTAAATATGTTTAATAAACAGATTCCATAAGGGCTCTAGTAGGAGCCAATTTATGTAGAAATATCAAACCTGTGCAGAGTTTTTAAATTGAAGGTTTTACTTACATAGGTGTTTTGCAGCGTTGTGATCGCAAGCCTCTTTGTTTTTCAGCTACAAATTAGCTTGGGCTTCCGGAATCCAGCTACTCATTGACTTGTTTGGGTCCAAAGTTTTGGCATGGACCTTAAGGGGCTCATGAGTCTTACCAACTGTAAGGCCAAAATAATTATAGCTACCAATTTTTTTGTGTACTTAAATGTCATGGACATCGTTTTAAGCACCTTACTAATATTAACTTATTAAGTCCTCAAGATCTTATGTGCTACGTTCTGTTAGCACCATTTTTCAAGTGAGGAAACAGGTAATTTTCCCAAGGTCACGCCGCTCAAGTGGCAAACTGCAATTTTTTTTTTTTTTTTTTTGAGTTGGAGTCTCACTCTGTCGCCCAGACTGGAGTGCAGCAACCGCTCCCAGCCACAGCAGCCTCGACCTGCTGGGCTCCGGCGATCCTTCCGCCTCAGCCTTCCAAGGAGCCGGAATTACAGGCGCGTGCTACCACGCCCAGCTAATTTTTTATTTTATTTTATTGTAGAGATGAGGTCTCGCCTGCCCAGGTGGGTCTCGAACCCGCGGGCTCAGGCAATCCACTCACCTCAGCCTCCCAAAGGCGTGGGATTACAAGCTGAGCCACCGAGCCCGGCTCAAACTGCAATTTGAGACCAGGTAGTATGACTCCAGAGCCACCTTCTTCACCACCACCACATACTGATTTTGAATAGTGTCAGCTGAGTTGGAAAGAAAGCCTCCAAGATAGGGCTAATGGCCTTACTTACATTCTCAGACGTAATTGTGCTAGGTGTCCTCTTCCGAAAAGAGAATTGCGCAATAGCCACTTGAGTCTTCATTTTTCAACTCATTTTGCTATAATTCTCTGATACAAATTTGGTTTTCTGCTCTATAAACTACCATCCTGTTTTCAAGGAAAGTTGTAAGATAAAGCTTTTTTTGAGTCTCGTGGCCTTGTACCTGGAGACATGCATTTCTTTTCTTTTCTTTTTTTTTTTGAGTTGGAGTCTCACTCTGTTGCCCAGACTGGAGTGCAGTGGCACGCTCCCGGCCACTGCAGCCTCGACCTGCTAGGCTCCGGTGATCCTTCTGCCTCAACCTTCCAAGTAGCTGGAACTACAGGCATGCACTACCATGCCCAGCTAATTTTTTTGATCTTATTGTAGAGGTGAGGTCTCACTAAGTTGCTCAGGCGGATCTCGAACCCGTGGGCTCCCAAAGTGTGGGATTACAGGCTGAGCCACCGAGCCCAGCTGAGACATGCATTTCATTTAATAATTATCTCAAGTACTAAAGTACTTGAAGTACTTTAAGTATTTGTATGTTTAATATTTATACATTCTTGTTCCAAAAAGAGATTTAAAGTGGCTTTTAGGATATGTAAAATGAAACAAGATAATAAAGGAGGAGGAGCAAGGGTAGAGTTATAAAATGAAAGAAGAAATGAGACCAAACTATTCCTTAACACGTAGTGAATCCAGACATATTTTCCTCTCAACTATTAGCTGACTTGAAAATGGATCCAATCAGTTTCACAATGTGCAACATCTATAGGAGGGAAAATAATGCACAGGAGAAATAGTTCTGATAATTAAAGAAGACAACATGTAATGAAATTCTCAACCATGTCTTCATATTGGGAACTATGACCAGTATCCTAAGGCCATATTCTAGAGACACACCAAGTTTGCTTCAGGAAAAAAACATTATTTTTGCTCTAATGGGCTTACAATTCAAATTTGTGGGCTAAACATTTTTATAGGAAAGTTAGCTAATTGCATTTTTAAAATAAGATCCCTTGGACCTTTTGAAAACCTGCAGTTTGTAATAGATAATAAAATCAATGACTTTTTAACTGTAATTAATGCTAACTAATCTCAGCTAAGCTTTCATTGCTGCTCAGCAAATCTGTTGTGCCTTCTGAATAGTTAGGACCACATTCCTTATTCCAGCTATTCTAGACCTTTTTCTATTTTCCTAATGCTCACAATCTTATGCCCACAACTGCTGACATTACCTGACTAATCAATTACAGGCTATTCAACTAGCACCCTCTTAATATCCCTTGGTATTTGAAAAACTTTCTATCTTTCCCAGTCTTCTTTCTTGAGGTATATTTCCTCCTCCCCAGAACTACCTTTTCCACTTGTGCATATCACACAAGTTTAGAAGGATAAAATTCCTGATACCTACTCAGATCATCAGCAATTACAGAGGACTGTTACTACTGAAGGGTTTGCCTTCCAACATTTCAGATACTGTGCTCACCTTAAAATTTAGAAACTGAAAAGACCAATTGTCTTAGTCTGCTTGGACTACTATAGCATCATATTGTAAACTGAGTGGCTTCTAAATAACGAAAATGTATTTCTTACTGCTCTGGTGTCTGGAAAGTCCAAGATCAAGATGGGGGCAGATTCTGTGTCCGGTGAAGACCTGCTTCCTAATTTATAGACTGCTGTCTTCTGGCTGGTTCTTACATGGCTGAAGGAGGGAGGGAGTTCTCTGGAATCTCTTTTACTAGAGTACTAATCCCATTCGTGAGGACAAAATACTCAGTCTATAGCACCAATTGAGACAATTCAAGGTCATTTAGTCACCTGGTCACCAAGCTGAACATTCAATGTTCAGGCATTCAAGTACTTTACTATAATGACTTTTTTGATGTTGTTGTTGAGAACCTCTCAACTGTGTTTATTTCACCAAGAAAAGTATACATGACCTGATTTTTTAGAATTAATCAGTGTAGAGGTTTGATTCTGAGATGACCGTGCAATGGTTTCTTTAAAGAGATCATTCATACAAAGGTATAAAAGAATTAGAGTTAAAAAAAAATTGCCCCCCTCCTTTGTCCCTGGCCATTCAGTTCCTTATGGAGAGCAATCATTCTACCTGTTTATTTTGTATCGTTTTGACCCATGCATTTACAAACTTACATTCAATATGTACCTGGCCAGGCTCAGTGGCTCAGCCTGTAATCCCAGCACTTTGGGAGGCCGAGGCGAGTGGATTGCCTGAGCCCATAGGTTCAAGACCAGCCCGGGCAACTTGGCGAGACCTCGTCTCTAAATAAAATAACCATTAGCCAGGCGTGGTAGTGTGTGCCTGTAGTTCCATCTACTTGGAAGGCTAAGGCAGAACTGCTGGAGCCCAGCAGATTGAGGCTGTGGTGGCCATGAGCGTGCTGTGGTGGCTGTGAGCAAGCCACTGCGCTCCAGCCTGGGTGATGGAGTGAGACTCCAACTCAAAAAAAAAAAAATTATGTGTATATATATATATATATACACATACATACATACTACACACACACACCTTTATTCTCTGATCCAAATAAAAACATGTTATATATTCATACCCTTATGTTTTTGGTAAATTTGAACAATTAAGGTATTTGCTTCAAATTGGTTAAACATGCAGTCTCTCTCCACACTAACTTCTCTGTCACACCTTCTCACATACTGGGTAGTGTTGAACTGCCATGAACACTTTGGGGATCCAGCTAAAGGGAGGTTGAGCTAGAGAGACATTTAATTTGTGTTCAGTGTGTTACATATGAGTCGGCATGCTGTTGCTTCATTATATAGTTATATTGTTACTATCCATTCAAGAATACTCTGATTGTCCACTTAGCATTATATACAAAGGTAGAGAGAGGGCCAAAGATTGTATCATAATGTGTAAACATCCTACAGTGCTTGGCAGTGTGAGTAGCGCTGGAGAGACAAAGTTGGATATGCATGGAGCCAGATGGTAGTCTGTGAAAAAAAATCTTCTAATCAGGTGTGTAAAATTTTAATTGGCAGAGTCTGTTCTCATTGGTGCCAAGTCTAAGTGTTCAATAATTTTAAAAAACATTTTGATTAATCGTGACTAAATTCGATTCCAATTATGTGTAGAAAACTATATGAAAATTATTGTCCAATAAAGAGATGATCAAAACGTATGCAGCCCAAGCCAGATGAAGTAACTCATGCTTGTAATCCCAGCACTTTGGGAGGTGGAGGCAAGAGGATTGACCAGTCTGGGCAACTTGGTGAGACCTCATCTTCACAATAAATTTAAAAATGAGTCAGGTGTGGTGGTGCATACCTGCAGTTCCAGCTACTTGAAAGACCGAGACAGGATTGCTTGAGCCCAACAGGTTGAGGCTGTGGTGGCTATAATCTTGCCATAGCACTCCAGCCTGGCTGACAGAGTGAGACTGACGAAAGAAAGAAAGAAAAAGAGAGAGATAGGAAGAGAAAGAAAGAAAGAAAATGCAGCCAAAGAAAGTAGACAAACGGTAACAGAGAGTAATTTATTCCAAACATGTTGTTTTTCTGGATCATGTAATGTTTATGATAGTTGGCAATTTTTCTCATTCAAAAGATACCCCTCATTTTTAACCTTGTCTTGAATTTAAAAATTTCAGTTTTGTATTAAAGAGGGCTCCCCAAATTATATGAGTTTCAGGCCCCATATGAGTTTCAGGCCCCATAAAATGCAGACCTGCCTTTGTTCATGTCAGATAAAAAGGCTCCACAAAGATTCTCAATAAATAGGTACATGTCTTGGAACTGTCTGTGGTGCTGGACCTGAAGTTCACCTAGCTCTCTCCATGGTACTGCACAGGCGAATAGAATCTGCCTGGAGGTGAAGAGTTGGATTTATCAACTGAAGTAGCAGTTAATGTCCTAGAAATGGATGCTTTTGCCCATGGAGGAAGTGTCTCAAGAGAATAGGGTTGAGGAGAATAACATAGATGACACCCAAAGGATGGGGCACCAAGAGTGTCAGTTCAAGGAAAATACTGACCCCCAAGCCATGCCTGAGAATACATCAGGGGCAGAGAAGAGGAGGGTCCTGGGGTGTGAGAAGAAAAGTACCTAGGATACAACAGACTTGGGGTGGGGGCTCTCACCCCAAGAGGAGCATGACTGAGAGGGGTGGGCCTGAGAGGACCCTGAGGGCCTGAGCAAATGCCCTTCCCATTGAGTTGGTGGAAGATTCACTGATTAAAACTGAGGTGTCACTCCCACATCCCCATTCATTTGAGAGCATGAGTGAGAACAGATATACATGAAGGCTTTGTATAGGTCAGTCATTGATTAAGGACAACCTCTATGGCCTAGAAATGAGTGTATGAAAGAACTCTTGGTGACTGGATGAGGGGGAAGGAGGGCTATGTTCACACCAGAAGTACTACTACAATGGGCTATCCACAAGAGGGCAGTCTGACTAAGTTGGGAGGCTCAGAAGTATCTAAACTGAGTTCCTGCCAGGTGCAGTGGCTCACACCTGTAATCCCAGCACTTTGGGAGTTGGAGGTGAGAGGATTGCCTGAGCTTGGGGGTTCAAGACCAGCCTAGGCAACTTGGCAAGACCTTGTCTCTACAGTAAATTTTAAAAATTAGCCAGGCATGGTGGCACTTGCCTGTGGTTCAGCTACTTGAAAGGCTAAGGTGGAAGGATCGCCTGAGCCCAGCAGGTCGGGGCTGCGGTGGCTGTGAGCATGCCACTGCACTCCAACCTGGGTAACAGTGAGACATTACAAGACCCTCATCCCTCACCCCCCAGAAAGGAAGGACATCACTACTCTGAGGATTCTCCAAATTAAAAAGTGATTTTTATAGAAGCCACCAATGCACAGAATCCACAGAGGAAAGGCAGTCATGAGAAAGAGCACAAAGAATGGAGGAAATCAGAAAAGATGCAGACATGCACTCACTCCTTAAAACTAGAATAGGTTTCGATGGGTAGGAATAAGAAGTTCCCCCAGTTCTGATCAAAGAACTCTCCAGAGTCATTCTATTGGACAGGCTGGAGACTCCATCCCCTAATTTGTTCCCAATATCATAAAATAGGAAATGCTTACAGCTACTCAACCTCTAGTTTCCCACAGGTGTGGGATGAGCCAAATGGCCACCATGGAACTACCCAAACATTTAGGGGTTTGAGATTATGACACAAACTACTGTTTGCCAGTTAATATTCATTTTTCCCTTCCAATGTTATTCCATTGCACTGCCTGTCTTGCAGTGAGGTTGGCCATGTGACTAAATGCTAGCCAATGAGATGTAAGCAGAAATAAAGCTTCTTAAAATAAGATGACTAAAGAAGGAGAAGAGATCTTTTGCCTTCTCCTACTTCCCTCTAAATTTGGTGACATTCAGAGCTCTCCCGGAGCCATGTTGGATCTTAGGGTGACCTTGGGACTAGAACTCGCCTTCTAAGGATAGAGGAACTGAAAGATAGAAACTTGAGTCCTTAGAGAGACAATGAAGCCACAAAACTAGTTCTGGATTGTCTAACTCTGGGCTTAATATGAGCGAAATAGACTTCTATCTTCTTTTTTTTTTTAATTCAGTCTCACTCTGTCACCCAGCCTGGAGTGCAATGGCACACTCAACCTGCTGGGTTCAGGCAGTCCTTCCACCTCAAGCTTCCAAGTAGCTGGAACTACAGGCATGCACCACTACACGTGACTAATTTTTCTTGATTTATTGTAGAGGTGAGGTCTCACCAAGTTGCCCGGCTGGTTTCGAACCCCTGGGCTCAGGCAATCTTCTCATCTTGGCCTTCCAAAATGCTGGGATTACAGGTCTAAGCCACTACTCCTGGTTGCCTTCAATCTTCTTTTTTTTTTGAGTTGGAGTCTCATTTGGTTGCCCAGACTGGAGTGCAGTGGCCACTTCCGGCCACCGCAGCCTCGCCTGCTGGGCTCCAGCAATCCTTCTGCCTCAGCCTTTCAAGTAGCTGGAATTACAGGCATGTGCTACCACACCCGACTGATTTTTTTTTTAATTTGATTTATTGTAGAGATGAGGTCTCGCTGCCCAGGCGGGTCTCAAACCTGTGGGCTCAGGCAATCCACTCACCTCAGCCTCCCAAAGGCACGGGATTACAGGCTGAGCCACCGAGCCTGGCTGCCTTCAATCTTCTAAGCCACTTTTTATTATGGTTTTTATGTTATAGCCTACCGTACTTGATCCCAGTGGATTCATAGATGAGCTAATACTTACTTTGAGATGAAATGGGCATCTATAGGCTGATTTCCTCTTTCCCCTCTGTTCCAAAGTCATTGGCCTGAGAGGAAAAGTAAATTAAAGCTCATGTTGCTAATGTTTGTACTTATTCTCTGCCTCCTGGGAAGTTAATCATTGTCTATGCCCAAGATCCACAAACAGAGACTATGATGTCCTACCAGTGTTTTCTGTTCGAACTTCTAGAGCACTGGATCTTAAAGTACTGTCTCCAGACCAGCAGCAACAGCTGCACCTGAGAACTTTTTAGAAAAGCAATCATCAAGCCCTGACTCAGACCTACTGAATTATAAATCTTGGGAGTGAGTCCCACAATTTGTGTTTAAATTCTGATGCAGGCTAAAGTTTAAGAACCACTGGGTTCCCAAGAAAAATTACAGTACCAGTAGAACAGAGCATCATCAGGAATAACCAGGATTCAAGGCTTTTTATTTTTTATTTTTGAGAGACTTTGGAGAAAAAGGGCTTAGTTCATTAATGTTGGGGAATGAATGCAGGAAGCAGGATTTCATAAGTGTTCACATGGACTAGGTAGTTTGATGATCTTCACTGTAGTCAACAAATCCAAGCTTATTATGAAATTCAAGACTTTCAACTGATTTTGGCTCTTTATCTTTGTTTTTTGAATGTGACTTCTGTCTAAGAATGAAACATATGAAACCTTAATTCGTCATGGTCACATCAGTGAAAATATTTTTCCAAACACTAGGAAAGTTTTCTGCAGGAGCAGTCAGCAGAGTTTGACATGCAAGGAGATTAATTTCAGCCTTTGACAGTAGGTTCCATCTTGGAAGCAGCTTAAGATATCTGCTAAATGGGTCATGTGACATAGCCTGGTGATCTCTTTTAGGATGCACCTGGAGAGAAAGGAGCAAGGGCAGCCTCAGGAAGCAGAACCAACCAGCCTCCCAGCCCACCCCTGGATAATTGGGTACCTGGCCTATCTGGTTTAGGGCCCACATCCTGTTGGGATAGAATTTATCTTTTTGTTTATTTTTGCTGTTTTGGGCTTTTTTGTGTCAGAGTCTTAGTCTGTCTCCCAGGCTGGAGTGCAGTGGCACACTCATAGACACTATAGCCTCGAACTGCTGGGCTCAGGTCATCTTCCTGCCTCAGCCTTCCAAATAACTGGAACCACAGGCATGCGCCACCACGCCTGGCTGCTTTTTAAAAATTTATTGTAGAGACGAGGTCTCACCATGTTGCTCAGGCTGATCTTGAATCCCTTAACGCAGGCAATCCTATTACCTCTGCCTCCCAAAGTGCTGGGATTATAGGCATGAGCCACTGAGCCCAGTGGATTTATCTTTTCTTTTCTGTTTTTTTCCCCCTTTTAATTTCTTTATTTCAAAGATGTGGGGTACAACTCAGGGTTGGGTATACAAATGTCCGTTATGCATGTACCCTTGTTAATGAGGTGTAATCCCCTCCCCCAGCAGATTCCCACTACTGCCAATCCTACCTCCCCCGCCCTCAACAGTTTTCTGCTACTGCCAATCCTTTTCTTATAGTATTACAATAATTGTTCAAGGTCCACTTATGAGTGAGAACATGTGATACTCAGTTCTTTGTTTCGGTGAAAGATCACTCAGTATTATAGACTCTAAGTTCATCCAGGTTGCTGTTAAGTTTATGATTTTGTTTTTCTTTATGGCTGCATAATATTCCATCGTGTATATGTATCACGTTTTTTTATCCAGTCCACTTTTGATGGGCGGCACAGTTGGTTCCATGTTCTTGCTACTGTGAATAATGCTGTGATAAACATATGTGTGCAGGTATCTTTTTTATAGAGGGACTTGAGTTCTTCTGGTTATATTTCCAGTAGGAGAATTGCAGGGTTGTATGGAAGGTTGATATTTAGATCTTTTAGTAATCGCTGCACTGTTTTCCACAGAGGCTGTACTAGTTTACATTCCCACCAACAGTGTAGAAGTGTTCCCTTTTTGCTGCATCCTCTCTAGCATCTATTGTTTTTTTAGTTATTGATGATGGCCATCCTGACTGGAGTTAGGTGGTAAGATCAATCTTTTCTTTTCTTTTTTGAGTTGGAGTCTCACTCTGTCGCCCAGACTGAAGTGCAGTGGCATGCTCCCGGCCACTGCAGCCTAGACCCACTGGGCTCCGGTGATCTTTCCGCGTCAGCCTTCCGGGTAGCCAGAATTACAAGCATGCGCTACCACACCCTACTGATTTTTTTTTATTTATTGTACAGATGAGGTCTCGCCAAGCTGCCCGGGTGGGTCTCAAACCCGCGGGCTCAGGCAATCCACTCACCTCGGCCTCCCAAAGCGCTGGGATTACAGACTGAGCCATCAAGCCCAGACAAGATTCATCTTTTCATTGACTTGACTTCCTCAGAGTGACACAGCTGATTCCTCAGAGTGACACAGCTGATTGAGGGAACTGGCTCTGCAATTGCTATAGACACCAGGCCTGTTGTGGTGGGCATTAATTATTCCCCGGATTTTAAAATATTGTTATGTTTAGAAAATCTCCACGCTTGTAAACCTGATCCCCCCAAAGTAGAATCCAGAAAAGTCCAATTTCCGGTTCTCCTTGTAGCTAGGACACAGTCAATCCAATGGTGTTACATGAGACTTTAAGAAGTGAGAAGCTCGAGGAAGGAGTCTGCATGCGGGATCTGACTTGTTGTTGAGAACGGCAGCAAAGCTATCTGCTTTTGGAGATGGTGGTAATAGAAAGGTTGTGCCCTGGCATGAAAGAGACATCACTGGACTGGCAGCAGCAACTGGGGCAGCAGTTTTTTTGTTGCTTGTTTTTGTTTTGAATTGGAGTCTCACTCCTTCGCCCAAGCTGGAGTGCAGTGGCACGCAGTTCATGGCCACCCCAGCGTCGACCATGCTGGGCTCTGGCAATCCTTTCGCTTCAGCCTTCCAAGCAGCCAGAACTACAGGCACGCACTACCATATCCGGCTAATTTTTTATTTATTGTAGAGACGACGTCTTGCCAAGTTGCTCGGGCTGGTCGCCAACTTGAAGTCTCAGGCAGTCTACTCGCCTTGGCCTCCCAAAGTGCTGGGATTACAGGCTGAGCCACCAAACCCAGCCTGACAGAAGTTTTGTCATCTGTTTTGTGGCATGATATGGTTTCAGATACTTTTTCTTGTTTTTCTAGCCTTACAAGAATTCTATGATCTGTCTAATATCTTTTTCATAAGCTGATTTATCAGCCAAAATTATCTTCTGTTGCTAACAACTAAACATTACGATTGATATAAACGTCAACACTGGAGTTGTGACAATCAACAGATTGCAAGGAAACAAGGGTCATTTCAAATTGGTTATCTGGTCTGGCAGGGACTGATGGCTCTGAATATCCAGAAGTATTAGGGGATGCAACTCAGTCAAGGACACACCTGTGGTTACCTGGGATGAAGTGCTCTCTGCAGGCAAGGTTTTAGAATATCCGGTGGATACGCCCATAGAACAATTTGAGGGTCATTGGGCATCAAAACCAGTGGGGCGAGCCTCTCTCATTTCTAGGAACCCAAGACATCCAAGTGATCTTGATTTCATTCAAGTTGAGTGATTCTTGCAGATCCTTTTGAGGCCACGACCTCTCCTTTACTTTTCCAAGTCCATCCTGAGCTCACTCGGGCCCATTCTCATACCTCTGCCTTGGAATCTTTTTTTTTTTTTTTAATAGGAATCTCACTCTGTCACCCAGGCTGGATTGAGTGGCACACTCACGGCCCCCTCAGACCTCAGCCTTGACCTTGGGCTCAGGTGATCCTTCTGCCTCAGCCTTCTTAGTAGCTGAAACCACAGGCACACGCCACCATGCCCAGCTAATTTTTTAATTTATTGTAGAGACGCAGTTTCACCAAGTTGCCCAGGCTAGTCTTGAACCCCTGGACTCAGGCAATCCTCTTGCCTCTGCCTCCCAAAGTGCTGGGTTTACAGATGTGAGCCACCGTGCCCGGCTTCCATAAAATCTTTTTTTTTTTTTTGAGTTGGAGTCTCACTCTGTCGCCCAGACTGGAGTGCAGTGGCCACTCCCGGCCACCACAGCCTCGACCTGCTGGGCTCCGGCGATCCTTCCGCCTCAGCCTTCCAAGTAGCCGGAATTACAGGCATGCGCTACCACGCCCGGCTGATTTTTTTGATTTATTGTAGGGATGAAGTCTCGCTGCCCAGGCAGGTCTCGAACCCGCGGGCTCAGGCAATCCACTCACCTCAGCCTCCCAAAGGTGCGGGATTACAGGCTGAGCCACCGAGACCGGCTTGCAAGACTTTTTTAAATCTATAAAGCCTTTATTATTTTTTTTGTTTTTTATTTATTTTATTTTACAGATGTGGGGTCCAATTTAGGGATAGGTATACAAATGGTCATTGTACAGGTAAAGTTTGGGCCTCACTTTGGTCCCCACTTCGCCTGGTATGAGATCAGGTACCCTTATTGATGAAGTGTACCTACCCCCCACCTCCCAATGTCTGAAATGTTCTTTTGTATTTACAAACTTCTAGAATTCTTTAATTCCTATTTTTTGTAAATAAATCCTTTGTTATTTCATCTTACTTTTTTGTTTGTTTTGTTTTGCTTTGTCTTGTTTTTTTGAGTTGGAGTCTCACTCTGTCACCCAGGCTGGAGAGCAGTGGCATGCTCACTGCCACCACAACCTCGACTTTCTGGGCTCAGGTGATCCTTCTGCTTCAGTCTTCCAGGTAACTGGAACTACAGCGCAAGCCACCATGCCCAGCTAATTTTTTTATATTTGTTGTAGAGATGAGGTCTCACAAATTTGCCCAGGTTGGTCTCGAACCCGTGGGCTCAGGCAATCCTCTCACCTCAGCCTCCCAAAGTGCTGGGATTGTAGGCATGAGCCACCATGCCTGTAATACTTTTTCTTTTTTTAAATTCCCTTTTAGAATTAAAGTAC
>NW_007252943.1:614678-633581 GCF_000164805.1 Carlito syrichta
AGTTGGAAGTCTCACTCTGTCGCCCAGACTGGAGTGCAGTGGCCACTCCCGGCCACCACAGCCTCGACTGCTGGGCTCCGGCGATCCTTCCGCCTCAGCCTTCCAAGTAGCCGGAATTACAGGTATGCGCTATCACGCCCGGTTGATTTTTTGATTTATTGTAGGGATGAGGTCTCGCTGCCCAGGTGGGTCTCGAACCCGCGGGCTCAGGCAATCCACTCACCTCAGCCTCCCAAAGGCGTGGGATTACAGGCTGAGCCACCGAGCCCGGCTCCATAAAATCTTAAAGACCATTGCACCTTGTAGTCTGGATTACTCTGGGGTGATTAGATTTGGGGGGATTCCCCTAAACTTCCACCTCTTTTCCTTCCTTCTCTCCACTTCTGCCAACTTACAACTACCAGGAAAAATGGTGAGACATTTATTGAGTCATCTACAGCAGTTTGACATCCTTAAAATCCTGGACAAGGTTGTGAGCACAGCATTAATGGTGGCAGCGGTAGCAGCAAGGTCTGTGGGGCTTATCTTTATTGTGGGAGATGAAACCTAGGCTGGTCCAGCTTCCACGAGTGAGCTGGGAATTGTGTCTGGGATGCCAGGAACTGCACCACTTCAGCCCTGACAAGGGCAAAGCTACAGAAGATAGACATCAGACAAGACACACATGGCCAAGTGCAGACACTTGAGTTCAGAAGAAGAAGGAATGGGCACACTGCCCACTTGAGAGATGTCTCAAATCCTTGAAGGATTTCTGGGGTGTGGGTCGTATCAAGGAAATGCAAGGAAATCCACCCTAATCCCAAGAGCAAACTGAATAAACTGATGGAGATAAAGCTGGAATTCTGTATCCATCAGAGCCCTCTGGCCTCCCCTGGCCCTCAGTGCTGGTGGCTTTACAAATGGGGCAAGTGTGAACTTGGAGTCACCAAATAGCAGGAAGTCCCTTTCAGGGGCCCTCATCCTGGTAACAAGGCTACATCTGCATAGTTTCCAAAACTTTGCCACACACAAGGATGTCTCACGTCAACCCCATCCCTCTGGGGCTGACAATGCAAGTCGCGTCCTCCTCATTACTCAGATTAGGATGCAGAGGCCCAGAGGTGGGAGCCCTGGATCACAGAACAAGTGTGAAGTCCTGGTGAGAGAGCAGGTCTCCCCACGCCATGCCGACTTGATTACTTCTCCTGCAGTCTGGAGTCCTGAACAACTTTCTGCAGCCAGAGCCCTTCTCCCACGCAAGAGTAAATGTTTATTGTATGGATGATCTGAGTGTCACATTCTGGCTCTTGTGTGAGACTGTGAAAAATGAGAAATGGTGGGCCCACTTTCTCATTCAGATTTGCAAAACATATTGAATCCCAACATGGTGGCAAGCACCAGGCTAGGCCCACCTGTGTTTCTCATCAGCCCGCTAGGGGAATGGGAGGTTTGACCTACAGATCAAACCTAGTATTTTGTGAGTCTCCCCAGATATGTGAGGAATGAGTCAAGATCAAACAGCAGGTCAGGGGCAAAGTTTGGAGAATCCCAGATCTCTACTCTTTCCTCAGCGCTCTTGTAGTTGTCTTCTGTAGTTCCTGTGCTCAAGTAGGACCTTATAATAACAAAGTACTGGCCAGATGTGGTGACTCACACCTGTAATCCCAGCACTTTGGGAGGCAGAGGTGAGAGGATTGCCTGAGCCCAGGGGTTCGAGACCAGCCTGGGTAATTTGGTGAGACCTTGTCTCTATAATAAATCAAAAAATTAGCCAGCCATGGGGAGTGCACCTGTGGCTCCAGCTACTTGGAAGGCTGAGGCAGAAGGATTGCCTGAGTCCAGCAAGTCAAGGCTGCAGTGGCCATGAGCATGCCACTGTATTCTAGCCTGGGTGGTAGAGTGAGACTCCGACTCAATAATAATAATAATAATAATAATAACAAAGTACTAACTGATTTCACTTTGGAGTGGCCCTGCAGGGGCAAAGGTACTACTCAAAGAAAAAGGAAGGCTCTAGGTTGGGTATAGTGTGCATGTCTATAATCTTTGGGAGGCCAAGGTGAGAGGATTGAGTCCAAGGGTTTGAGATCAGCCTAGGCAACATATCAAGACCTTGGCTCTACAAAAAATAAAAAAAACTAGCCAAGAGTGGGGGTACATACCTGTTGTCCCTGCTACTTGGGAGACTGAGGTAGTAGGGTCACCAGAGCCCAGCAGGTCAAGACTGCGATGACTGTGAGCATGCCACTGGACTCCAGCCTGGGTGACAAAGTGAGACTCTGACTCAAAAAAATAATAACAATAATAATAACAAAGTACTAACTGACTTTACTTTAGAGTGGCCCTGCAAGGGGCAAGGTTACTACTCAAAGAAAAAGAAAGACTCTGGGCTGGGCACAGTTCTCATTCCTATAATCCCAATACTTTGTGAGGCCAAGATGAGAGAACTGTTTGAGTCCAAGGGTTCGAGATCAGCCTAGGCAACATAGCAAGACCTTGGGTCTACAGAAAAAAATTAAAAAACTAGCTAAGCATGGTGGTGTATACCTGTTGTCCCAGCTACTTGGGAGGCTGAGGTAGAAGGATCACCTGAGCCCAGGAGGTCAAGGCTGTGGTGAGCCTTGATTGTGCTACTGCACTCTAGGTGACAAAGTGAGACTCTGACTCAAAAAAAAAAAATGAAGAAGAAGAAGAGGAGGAGGAGGAGGAAGAAGAGAAGAAAAGAAAAGAAAAGAGAAAGGGAACTTCTTTGAGCTGTCCCTTCCAGGAAGAGGGAGGGTCAGATCAAGGAGATAAGTTGATGCCCTTGGAGGGTGAGGATGGACACAGGTGTGTTTCAAGCCTTGGACTTGGCTCTAGCTTGTTGGCCCTATTCTCCACAGAACCCAGTTTGGAGGGGGAGGACTTCAAGGAGAAGAGGAGTCACTATAGTCCACTGGCTGTGTCAAGGAGGGCCACAGTGCTAGGGACCACCAGAAAGGCACTGACACCCACAGCCCACACTCTGACCCCCTCACTGGTTCCCTGACAGCAAAGCATTCTTAACTTAGAATCCCCAGGACTATAGTTCTCCTAGTACCATCTTCCTGTCCTGTGACTTGACAGTCATGACAGAAAATGAGAGATTCCTTCCTTCCTTCCTTCCTTCCTTCCTTCCTTCCTTCCTTCCTTCCTTCCTTCCTTCCTTCCTTTGAGTAGGAGTCTCACTCTGTCACCCAGGCTGGAGTGCAGTGGCATACTCACGGCCACCACAGCCTTGACTTGCTGGGCTCAGTTGATCCTTTCGCCTCAGCCTTCCAAGTAGCTGGAACCACAGGTACATGCCACCACACCTTACTTTTTTTTAATTCATTGTAGAGACAAGGTCTCACCAAGTTGCCCAGGTGGGTCTCAAACCCCTGGACTCAAGCAATATTCTCACCTCCACCTCCTAAGGTGCTGGAATTACAGGAGTGAGCCACTGCACCCAGTGAGATATTTCTTCATCCCAAGGAGAATTCAGCTACCCACGGTGAGTTTTGTCCTTTAGGATTGTACAGAACAAGAAGAGCTGCCTTTCCAGTACTGGTTCTCTACAGTAGGCATGAAGTCCAACACTCCTACTCCTCTCTAGTCACCTTTCCCAAGTCTCTCAAGCTCTCTTTTTTTTTTTTGAGTTGGGGTCTCACTCTGTCGCCCAGACTGGAGTGCAGTGGCTGCTCCCGGCCACCACAGCCTTGACCTGCTGGGCTCCGGCGATCCTTCCACCTCAGCCTTCCAAGTAGCTGGAATTACAGGTGCGCACTACCACGCTCAGCCAATTTTTAAAAAAAATTTATTGTAGAGATGAGGTCTCGCCAAATTGCCCAGGCGGGTCTCAAACCCGCGGGCTCAGGCAATCCACTCACCTCAGCCTCCCAAAGCACGGGATTACAGGATGAGCCACGGAGCCCGGCTCAAGCTCTCTTTACACAACAAGATTTCTCGTTCTTTCCTGGTCCAGGCAAATACCACAGTTCTGGGGCCCATTCCAAGTAGATGGCTGGGGTTTAGATAGAGAATTCCAGAGATGCATTGGGCTATATACAAATCATCTAATCTTTTTGCCTATTTTATAGATTTGAAAACAAGGGTCAGAGAGGGAAGGATTTTACCTAGACCTTATGGTGTTCCCCTACTGCCTGTGACCCTGCAAGCCAGAACCTCCGGGAACATTCAGAATACATCAGGGACATCTGCTTACAAGACTAATAAAATTTCATTCAGTCAGAAAAACCAACTAATCAACAGGAATCCACAACCTCCATGAGGGCACAGACCCAGGTCTCAGGAAGCAGCATGGTGCATGGATTCAGGGTTGATTTTGTTTTTACTGTTTTGTGATGATGTCTCTATGTCAAAGTTTCTTCTTTCACAGTGAAATAGACCTGCTGGTGGGAGCAACAATAAATGAATGGGGTCCGTCCCCAGGGAGCTCCTTGGATCTGAAGGTGGCCATTGGTATAGGTGGCACCCCAGTCCTGCCAAATGGATATAAACTGGGTCTATATATCATGCATAAGGCATCTGTTCAAATATCTGTGGCCTAATCCTTCCTTCCAGTCCACAAGCTTTCACTGTGATGTCCAAATGGAAGAGATAGAATTTCCGTTTCTAGTGGGGCTCGGTGGCTCAGCCTGTAATCCCAGCACTTTGGGAGGCGGAGGCGAGTGAATTGTCTGAGCCTGCAGTTTCGAGACCAGCCCAGGCAACTTGGTGAGACCTCGTCTCTACAATTCAATAAAAAATAGCCGGACGTGGTAGTCTGTAGTTTCGGTTACTCGGAAGGCTGAGGTGGAAGGATCGCTGGAGCCCAGAAAGTTGATGTTGGGGTGGCTGTGAGACTCCAACTCAACAGCAAAAAAAAAAAAGAATTTCCATTCCTAAGAAAGAGAAAATAAGTGGCATTCTTCCCATCCCTACACATACACACACAAATTCCATGCGAAAGGACTCACTGAAAATAAAAAGAACAAGATGGTGACAGAAAAGCCAGACACAAGGGTGGGAGAAAGAGGATGGGATCTCTGAAAATTCAGGACAATTAGGGAAAAGAGAAAGGGAATTTAATCAAGAGGAAGAGATAAACCGAGGCTGACTAATGAGATAAATTCTAAGTATGATCTATGAGAGGATAAGAAACTCAGGTGAGGGTGTTGGTTGGGTAGGGGCTGTCTGGAGAGCAGCATGGCCAGATCAGAAAGCGGAAGACCCCATGGCAGGTGCAGGGCCTATGCCCATGTCTGCAAGTCGAGGAATCTGGGCCTCCAGGCCTAGCTCTGCCATGGCTTCACTGTGTGTCTGCAGGAAAGTCACAGCCACTTCCAGATCTCAGCACTCACATCTATCACCCAGGGACCCAGTACATGGTTTCTATGGGTGCCAAATTCCATGAGTACTTTCATGGCCTTTGTGTGCAGAGCTGGCTGGGCTGCAACCCAGCCTCTTCACCTCTGTGATCCTAAGGTCAGCACAGTGCTGGATAGTTGGTGGTCCACACTTAGTGGACACAAGATGGTAGACGGAGCTGAACAGATTCCATAGTGTCCCTCTCGATGCTAAAATGCGGTGCATTCCAGAACCCCACCCAGTCCCCAGGAAGTGCCCCCTACCTCACTGGCACCACAGTCAGAAGAACAACTCACAGATCTTCAGAGCTTCCCCGCCTCCTCCACCTCCTTCCCTGACACAAGGACAAGCCAGCTTTCTGAGCTCCCTCCCACCCTGGAATGGTCCCAGCTGGGGAGTCAGGGGCACCTGAACTCAAGGTTTTACTTGCCCACTGACTTGCAGGATGATCTCAGGTGTTGCCACTTTCTTTCTCTAGGCCTCAGTTTCTCCAACTGTAAAATGGGCTCACAATTTCCTGCTGCCGACCCCCAACAGGAAGTGTGAGGACTGAGTGGTCCTAGGCAGGGGAGAAGGCGCCTAGGAGCTGGAGGGCAGAGCCCTTGTGAATCAGAAACCTCTGATTGGGGAAAGTCCTTAGACTGAAAGCTTCCTGGTTGTACTTCTGCCTAGCCCTGGAAGAGCCTGCCTTCAGGGGTGTGTCCTTCCTCCTCAATAGGGCCGAGGAGATCCCATTGGGGGAACAGATGGGTTTCTCTCCCCCACCCACAATGCAACTTCCAATGTCCCTATTCTGGGGCAGTGGGGGATGAGGGAAGACTGGGAATTAAACCAGTTCACTTCAGGGCAGGGGGTGAGGCTCTCCCTGAAGTCACTGTCTACCCTGGAAATCTCACAAAGGTAAATTCCAATTAGCCCTGTCCTGCCCTACACTGAGCACTGACCCTAACCCCTGCCCCAGACCAAGTCGACCCTGAGCACATGCTGAGTCCTGACCCACCCCCGACTCCCACTGCTCAAGTCCTGACCCAGCCCACTCATTCTACCAGGAGCATCAGGTCAGACAAGATGAGTGGCTCAGAGCCACTGGCCCCCTGCAGGGGCTTCAGACCTCAACAGGTGCTTCTGAGGCTGAACAGGAGCACTGTCTCAGTCTGTGGAGTAAAACCTCTATCACCTGAGCATCTGGAACCGATGACAGGAAGGGGAGTGAGTGTTGGTCTGAGGGCACAGGCAGGGGGTCTTCTCAGGCTTTCTTGGGGCTCACAGGCTTAAATTTGCTCTGGAAACAGGAAAAATCCAGAGAGCTGTTGTGGGCAGATCTGAAGGGTCTTCTCAGCCCCACACATAACTCTGGTGCCCAAGGGGACTCACCACACCCCTGGAACCTCCTTCTCCCACCAAGTGCACCCTTTCCTCCCACCCCCCTTCCTCTGGCATCCTCCCCTCTCCCATTGCAGATGCCTCCCAGCTCAAAGTCAACTTCTCTTGCAAGCACTTGGGCTGGGGGCACTTTTACACAAGGCTGGAGCCTACTGGGGGACTCTTTTTTCCAGGAAGCCTTACTTTGTACACTTGTCTCATACTATCTTGCCATCTGTAAATTCCCTGAGGACAAGAATGACAGGGTCGCCAAGCCTGGAGCAGAGGGCCTGCCTGCAGCATAGCATGGTTGCACACCTTCCTGCGGGACTCATGGCGTGTCACCGATTGCTAGTTCCCTCAGCTGCCCAATGGATAGTCTAGTGACAATCGCTCACCTATTCCACCAGACTCACTGGCTCACAAACACAGACCGAGTGTTTCTTAGTGCTCAGCAGTTCTTAGCAGCACTGTCTGTTGGATTAAACAACCACATTCACCAACAGGAGCTCCTTGACCCTGGAAGCACTAAAACATGTTGCTGAATGTAATGGGATCAAGTTGATTCCTTGTCCTGTGTCGGCACTCTCTGTGTTGGCTGAGTTTTTAATCTTTGGGGCTCAAGACTAGCAGAGGTTTGGCTTTCTCCTGAAAAAGGATTTGCTGAGATTGCAAGGGGATTTTTTACACTCCAGAAGTAAACCAATTAGCTGGTTTTTAAAATGTCCTGGATTAATATGGCATTTAAATAAAGCATATGCTAATTACAAACCGTTTTTTGGTGTTTTTTTTTAGTCAGGGTCTCACTCTGCCACCTAGGCTTAAGTACAGTAACATAAACACAGCTCACTGCAACCTCAACCTCCTGGGCTCAGGTGATCCTTCTGCCTCAGCCTCTTGAGTAGCTGGGACTACAGGTCCCAGAGCATATCACCATGTCCAGCTAATCACACTTTGGGAGGTAGAGATGGAGATGAGAGATTGTCTGAGTATAGAAGTTTGAGACCAGCCTGGGCAATAGGATGAGACCACATCTCTACAATAGATTTTTTTAAATTACCCAGGCATGGTGGCATGTGCCTGTAGTTCCAGCTACTTGGAAGCCTGAGGCAAAAGATTACCTGAGCCCAGCAGGTTGAGGCTACGGTAGCCATCAGCGTGCCACTGTACTCTAGCCTGGGCAACAGAGTGAGACTTCGACTCCAAAAAAAAAAAAAGTCCTGCAGAAATGGAAACATGCTTACAACATATATAACAAAGGAAGTGTTACTCTTCTTCACACAGTAAGAAAGATAATTTATAGAAAAATGAGCAAGAGAAATACACAGGAACGTCCACAATAATAACAAAAGGTTAACAGATGTTTGGAAAAAATACTCCATCACACTAACAATATGGAGAAATGTACATTAAAACTATGAGCTAGGCCGGGCGCAGTGGCTCATTCTTATAATTCCAGCACTTCGGGAGACCAAGGTGAGAGGATTGCCTGAGCCCACGGGTTTGAGACCAGCCTGGGCAACTTGGTGAGACCTCATCTCTACAATAAATAAATAAATAAATAAATAAATAAATAAATAACCATGAGCTACCATTATCCTTCATAAGACTGTACAAAAATTCAAATAATTGATAAAAGTGTAGACAATCATATTGGGAAATGAGCCATTCCACTTGAAGAGGTATAAATTGTTAAAGGGCTTTTGTAAGACAATCTGAGGCCAGACACAGTGGCTCATACCTTTAATCCCAGCATTTCGGGAAGCATAGGTGGAAGGATTGCTTGAGCCCAGGAGTTTGAGACCAACCTGGGCAACATAGTGAGACCTCATTTCTACAAACAACGACAACAAAAGTTATTCCAGAGTGATGGAATGCACCTGTAGTCCCAGCTACTTGAGAGGCTGAGGTAGAAGGATCTCCTGAGCCCAGGAGGTTGAGGTTGCAGTGAGTTGTGATCATGCCTACACTCCAGCCTGGGTGACAGAGTAAGACCCCCCCAACCCAAAAAGAAAAAGATGATTTGGGATCTGAAATTTTAGATGTATGCCTTTTTTTGACCCAGCAATTCCACAACTAAGGATTTATTCTACAGAAATATTCATACATGCTCAGAGTTATGCATATAATTACTTCTAGTAGCAATTTTTAGGTTAAAAACTGAAAACATAGAAATATCCAACTCTAGGGGAATAGTTAAATAATTTGTTTGTTCATGTGACAGACCATAATGCGGCCATGAAAGAAGCAGGTTGGGTTGTGTGATGACACTTTCACCTCCCTCCTTGTGTGACTTTCTGCCTAGGACCCTTCTCTTCCCTTCCTGTTCATCCTGAGGACACTCACCGTTAGAGAGCCAACCATAAGACCTTTGATCACCCACCACAGAATCGTGCTGTCATTCATATCCCAGCAGCTGAAAGACAGACAGACAGAGGAAAGAATGATACAGATTACCGGAGGCCTTCAGGACTTGGCCCCCTCTAGCTGGATGTCTGACACTCTTCCCCTGCAGCTCCCTAGTTGATCTCTCCAGTGGGCGGCAGACCCCAGTCCACTCCTTGTTCTGAAAATCCCCTTCATTTGAGTCTCGATCTTTCTGCTTTCCTGTCAAGGCAGGGCTTGGAACCTAAGAGTCAGGGTCACCAATGGGCTCTTGGGAAAGGACCATGTCCCCTTCAGACCTTTGGCTCTTGGGGCGTGACCTTAACCTCAGCATGTTTCCTCCCCTCCCTAGAAGGAAGACAGACACTCAGAGCTGGCCCAGAAGCAGAGAGGGCCCAGAAACCTTGCACATTTTCTTGTGGATTTGCTGACTAAGATGTGGCTGAGTGGGTCGCCTACATGAGGTCAGGGTTTAGGTCATGCTTGGAGCTGGGCTTCAGTCTGGATGGTTTGTTGAGGGCGGCTGAAATCAGGGCAGTCACTGAGAACCTGTCTGTAAGAATCTCCTCTGTGCTCTGGCCCTGACTCTCAGGCCTGTACTCAACCTGTGTCATCGGAGTAGAGCCTCAGCATAGCCCACACCGCCACAAACACAGTTGGGGTCCCTGGGAAAATAAGACGAGAAGGCTCCTGGTAATAGGAAAACCAGCATACTCAGTATTCCCTTCAGACTTGGAGCTCCCGGGGGCCACCACCCTCTCAGACTCTGAGCTCCTGGGGACTCTGTCTCTCACACTCAGGCCTCCGGGGGGGGGGTCTAGATCCCCCAGACTGAGGGCTATCTTGCTTCTCAGCAGGACTCCTGGGCATAACTTCTCCCTCAGATGGTGGCAAGAAAGAGTCCAAGACATAGCCTAGGCTGCCTAGTGCAGGGCAGTGACCCTCCTCACCTGGCACTCTCTGAAGGTGGAACCAAGGGCACACCTCGTCACGAGGGTCCAGGCCATGGCAAGTGGCCTATCCCAACCAATAATGGAGTACCAGGAGAAGTATCTAGCCTCAGGGAAGAAAGTCTCCACCAGCAGGGTGGGGAGATGCAGCTCTCACTGAGCAGCCAGAAGTGGTTGGACACAATGTAGTAGTGGAAGAAATCCATGGCAGCCTTGCAGTCCACTTGCAGGGATAGCTGCCAGGGCGAGGAAGGCGTGAGCTCCCCACCCCTGAGAATCCAGCCCTGCAGGATGAGGGGAGCATCCTGAAGGCCCCTCAGCCCTGGCATGCTTGGGCACTTTGGGAGGCCGAGGCGAGTGGATTGCCTGAGCCCGCGGGTTCGAGATCATCCCGGGCAACTTGATGAGAACTTGTCTCTACAATAAATCAAAAATTAGCCGGGCATGGTAGTGCACGCCTGTAGTTCCGGCTACTTGGAAGGCTGAGGTGAAAGGATCGCCAGAGCCCAGCAGGTCGACACTGGGATGGCCGTGAGTGTGCCACTGCACTCCAGCCTGGGCGATGGAGTGAGATGCCAACTTGAAAAAAAAAAAATTCCCAGGATCTAAGAGAGTCAACATTCTATGATCAAAGACTTGAAAACTGCAGCATCCTATAACTCTGATAACTCTGAGTCAAAGTGGCCCATGGAGGCAAAACTGCACACACAGGAAGTTGGATGGTGGTGCCCATTCCCAACTCCTTTTCCTCTGTTTTCCTGCTCCTTCTCCAGCTCCCATGGGGTAGGGATCGAGTAGGGAGACAACCAGCCCAGAGATCCCTGCAGGAGGCTCCCTGGTAAAATGAGGATTTGGATACCTCGCAGGTGAAGGGATACATACTCATTGCCCCCAGAAATCTCTTCTCATAGAGAACTCCTAAGTGTGCCCTCCCGGTCAAGGTCCTGGATTTGGAATCTGAAATTTTAGATGTATGTCTTTTTTGACCCAGCAATTCCTATTTCACCCCCATTGAAATTTCACTTCTCTACATGCTACCTCCTCCAACAGTGTGAGACTTTAACAGGTGTCTGGAAAGACCCCAGGTCAATCAGTCCCTGGGCACTGTCTTGAGCTAGTTAAATGACCAGAGGCTGGGTAAACCCTCTATGGGCATCAGCTTCCTCTTCAGTCAAGTGGACTTGGCATTCCCACATGACCTTCCTCAATTGCTCTACCAAGTATAACACCCAGGCCAACAGAAGCGTTTTGGCTGGAAGTGTCTAGTGGCTACTGATAACCTCATGGTGATTCCTGAATTGGGGGAATTTCCACGTGAATTGGGGAATTTCCACCTGTATGAACACATTGGACCTGCAGGATGTCAGGCAGGGAGTGTCCTGGGGTGTTGGGAGGGAGGGTGCAGGGCTTTCCTGGCAGAGTTGTCCTGGGTCTGCTCAGCTCACACATGGTGGAGATGAAGCAGGGGTTGCTGTCCTGCTTCACGTACAGTGCCCACTCTTTTTCTTTTCTTTTCTTTTTTTTTTTGAATTGGAGTTGCACTCTGTTGCCCAGGCTGGAGTGCAGTGACAAGCTCATGGCCATCACAATCTCGATCTGCTGGGCTCAGGTGATCCTTCTGTCTCAGCCTTCCAAGTAGTTGAAGCCACAGGCACATGCCACCACTCCTGGCTAATTTTTTTTTGTTTTTTTGAGTTGGAGTCTCACTCTGTTGTCCAGGCTGGAGTGCAGTGGCATGCTCACGGCCAGCAAGCCTTGACCTGCTAGGTTCAGGTAATCTTTCTGCTTCAGTCTTCCTAGTAGCTGGAGCTATAGGCGTGCGCCACCACGTTCAGATAATTTTTTGATTTATTGAAGAGACGATGTCTCACCATGTTGCCCAGGCTGGTCTTGAACCTGTGCTCAGGCAATCCTCTCACTTTCACTTCCTAAAGTGCTGAGATTACAAGTGTGAGCCACCGTGCCTGGCTGGGTCCAGTTTTCGATGAAGACAGAAATTGCCCTCAGTGTGAACGGCAAGAGCACGTTCACATGGATACAATTGTGTGTGTAGTGCAGCTTCCTATGAATCGACCAGGGAAGAAAGAAGTTTTGGATCTCACAGCAATGAGCCCCAGAGTATTTCATACCCCCCAAATGGGTATCTACTATGAACCAACTCCATGGCTTTATCTCAGCGGGTTCCCCGCCCAGGTCATCTCCCTTCTCGCCACCTGTCTAGATCCTCACTGACTTTCAGGTCCCACAACACCACTTGACCAGACTTTGCCCTCCTGTGACCTCTATCTAGACTAGGAAGACAAAAGTGAGGAACGTAGCTCTCCTGCCCAGGCCGTCTGGCTGTGTGATCCTGGACAAGTCAGTTTCCCTCTCTGGGGTCAAGTTTACCATCTGTGATCCTAGGGGCTGGGGAAATGCCTTCCAAGAGACCTTCCAGGGCTCACACCTGAATGGTAGGGGAGAGACAGAGCAAGGCCTTTAAAGCCATGGCCAGCTCTAGTGCTCACTTGAATGCTTCTGGGGGTCTTGCCGGAAGCGATACAAGATGACCACGGTGGGATGTGCTGTAGCCAACTGGGTGGAGGGCTTTCACCAACAGGTGGTAATAATCCTGGAGCAGGGTTCACGACATGCAGGGCTCCATGTGGGACCCGCCCCCAGCCAGCACCCCTTGGGCCTGAACAGTCTCCCAAGTCAAGGCCTGCCCCCACTCCGGGCCCAGATCCTCCTTCTTCTCTTCTGCTGATCTCACCTTCTCCACCCTCTGCCCCGGGCTGAGTTGCTTACTCCTCTTTGCACAGTGTCGGCCTACTTCAGATGCTCAGGAAATGATGTTGGAGGCAAAAGTGCTGACCAATCAGAACAGACAGCAGCCTTAGCCCAGAGAAAGTTCCAGAAAACCTCCTGCTGGGCCCAGCATTAACCTGGTGTCCTGGAAGAGTAGCCAGGCTGGTGGGGGTGTGGTGTGGGGAGACCCAGGTATCAGCTGCTTCTCAACCCAGACAGTGAATGCATGCCTTGCCCTTTGAATATCCATCAATTGGATACACAGCAGGTGCTCATGAATGCTGTCTAGAGACTTGAGTTCCCTCAGCCCTACCCTCTGGGGAAGTGTATGCCTGCTTGCTTCCTCTTGACCCTGCCAGCTCCTGCACAGAGCCCCAACTTTCACCCCAGGTGGAAGTGACTGAAAATAACTCATAGCTTTATCATTCCAAGCGAATCTGCACCTTCTCAGGTTCCCACCTTCTTGTTCCTCCCCTCCCTTCTAAGGGCTAAATTATACTTTCTTCCTGGACTCAGCTTAAAAGTCTCCTCCTCCAGGAAGACTTCCTGACTCTCTACTCTCCAAGAGTCAGGGACTCCTGTGGCCCCCAGGGCTTCCCCCAGCACCTATCATACTGGGTCCAAATGGCCTGAGTGTCCCCTCACCAGATTGGGGGCTGCTAGGAAGGTGCACTGTGTCTTGCTCCTCAGGGTATGCCTTAGTTCCTAGTTCAGGGTCTGCAACATGGTAATAAACACTGTGAAGAAAAGGAGGAAAGCAAGTCGGGGGATCTTCACGAGCCAAAGGCATCGGGATGGGTGACAGCTCTTAGCGTGTTGCCCTTCTAGGGATGCCTGCTTGCTTTCTACTTGGTGAGATGGAGCTGGGAGGTGAGGTGTCAGTGTCAGCAGCGGGTGCCTGGGAGCAGGACTGGGGAGGAGGAAAGGAATAAGGGAGCCGAAATCTCAAAGTGAGCCACAGAAGAAAGGAGGAGGAAGAAGAGGCCGGAAGAGCAGTAAAAACCAACCTACCTCGTCAGCAGGAAAGCCAGGAACACGGGGCTGTTCTGTTCTGTGAGGGCCTGAATCCACCCATTCCGCAAATCTGTGAAGATGTGTGCTCTGTGCCAGGCATTGTTCTGGGTGCTAGGAAAACAGCAAGGAAGTAAATATGGTGCTCACGTTTTTGTTTTTGTTTTTTGGTGGGGGGGATGGGAGAGAGAACTGTATATCATGAGTCAGGTGATCATGTATGTTAAGAAAACTACAGCAGGATGGGTGGGCTGGGGAGGAATGGGTGGGCTGGGAGGGCTGTCTCCCATAGGTTGGCAGAGAAGCCCTCCCTGATGACTTCTGAGCAGATACCAGAGGAAGCAAGGGAGGAAGACAGTGGATAAGCAGAGTAAGAACACTCCAGGACAAAGGCAAAGCAAGTAAAGGCGCTGAGGCTGGAGCGTGCTATGTGTGTCAGAGGAACTCCGAGGAGGCCAGCGTGACTGGAGCAGAGGGAGGGAGGACACAGTGGTCAGAAAGGAGATCCAAGGGGTGACGGGGAACCGGGTCACTCAGCAGCCAACATGACAGGGTCAGGACTTGAGATTTTTAACTGAGCGTGGTGGGAAGCCCTGGCAGGTTAGGAGAAGGAAAGAGAGAGACATGACCTGACTTAGGTTTCAACTGGTTGCTAGGTGGAGGATAGCCTGTGAAGGCATTGGGAGACCAGTCGGGAGCCCTACTGCAATAGGCTGGGCAGAAGTGGCAATGGCTGGGACCTGGGAGGTGGCAGTGGAGATGAGAAGTGGCGGTGGTATCTGTATCTATCATCTCTATCATCTATCTATTGTCTATATCTTTCTATCTGTCTCATATCTAGCATATCTATCTCCATCTATCTATATCATATATATCTTCTATCTATCTATGTATCATTTATGTATCATCTATCTATCTATCTATCTATCTATCTATCTATCTATCTATCTATCTATCCTGTTTGTGTCTGTAGGTCAGGAACCCAGACACAGCCTGCCTGTCCTCTGACTCAGGGCCTCTCACCTGCAGTCAAGGTGTGGCTGGGGCTGCTGTCACCTCAAGGTTGGCCTGGGGAAGGATCTGCCTCCAAGCTCACTCATGGGGTTTTGATTGGTGACATCAGCTACTGGCTGTGTGGGTCTTTCCATAGGGTTGCTCCCAACATGGCAGCTGGCTTCCCTTAGAGAGAGCAGGCAATGCGGAAGTCATTGTCATTGTCATGTGGCCTTGGAAGAACATTCCATTCCTTTTGTTACATTTTATTTTATTTGTTTTGTTTTTTTGAGCTGGAGTGTCACTCTGTGGCCCTGGCTGGAATGCACTGGCACAATCGTGGTTCACCACAGCCTTGACCTCCAGGGCTCAGGCAATCCTATGGCCTCAGTCTCCTAAGTAGCTGGTACTACAGGTGTACGCCATCATTCCCAGCTACTTTTTTTTTTTTGCTTTTTGTAGAGACGAGGTCTCACTATGCTGCCTAGGCTGGTCTTGTATTCCTAGCCTCAAGCAATCCTCCTGCCTTGGCCTCCCAAACTGCTGGGATTATAGGCATGAGCCACTGTGGCTGGCCTGTTACATTTTATTTGTGACAGAAGGATCACTAGGTCCAACACACATTCAAAGAGAAGTGATAAATGTGCATACAGTTGGCAGAGATCTTTGGGAACCATGTGTCTACCACATCCAGGAGGCCATTGGATAGACAGATCCAGAATTCAGAAGCAAGATCCAGGTTGGAGATACATATGGGGATACATCACCTGGCAGTGATGGGCCTGGACCAGGTGAGCTGGGAGCAAGTGAGACAGGAGAGCGGGGGACCAGCAGCTGAGCTGGGAGCCCTGCATTGTCTGGAGGGCAGGAAACTGAGGAGGGGTAGGGGGAAGGTGGGAATGGAGAGAGAGTCCTGGGGGCCAAGAGAGAGGAGACTTGTTGACAGGAGAGAGGGATCAGCTGGCCCAAAGTCATGGGAGGACCAGGGAGCGGAAGCCATGAACTAACGAACTACCCCCTGGATGGAGCAGCATGATCACCATGACAAGAGCGGTCTCAGGGGAGTGCAGGGGTGAAGACCCGGCTGGAGGGGTCTAGAGAGAATGGGGGGTGGGCAGGAAGCAGAGCAGAGACAGCCGTGCTTTTGAGGAGTCTTGGCACAGAGGGGAGCACAGTCTTGGATTCGACTTTCCGGCGTTCAGTAGTTCTTAGCTGAGCTGCTTCTTGGAGTCTGCTTCTCCCTACACCTCTCCAACTCATGGGTGTCTGGTCCCCGACCCTCCCCACCCCAGCGACCCCGACTAAATGGGGAATCAGAGTCCATACATCTGACCATGTTTTATTTCCTATGTTTCTGGAAGTAACGAGTCACAATCAGACAAGGCACGCCTTGTGAGACGGAGGCAGAGACGCACATTGTTAGCTCCCAGTTATCCACTCGAAGTTCCGGAAATCCCAAATCAGCCTTCCTTCGGCGATCTGGCAAACAGCGCTAAGCAAAAGTTTATCACTGACTGCCATCTAGTGGTCATTTGGGGAACTGGCGTAGGTCCAAATCTAGCCCTCAGGATGGTGGGAAGATTGGAATGAATTGTAAGAATAATACCTGGCATTTATTTAGTGTTCAGTAAAAGTGAGCTGCTGTCATTAAACTCATGGTTTGGACGAGTGTGGTCTAAAGAAACAAGGTGTCCCTTGCCTTTACTCCCAACATTTTTTGAGGGAAAACATACTATCCTAAAAGGAGGTCCCTCCTCCTTTTTGTGTTAATTTTATTTGATTTTGGGGGAATGGAGTCTTTCTCTGTCACCCAAGATGGAGGGCAGTGATGCTATCATAGTTCACTGCAGCCTCAAACTCCTGGGTTCAGGGAATCCTTCCACTTCAGCCTCCTGAGTAACTGGGACTACAGGTGCACACCACCATACTCAGTCCTCCTTTTTATCTTGGTAAAAGTAAGAGAGAATCAGAGAGCCAAGAACTGTCATGTATGAAGTCAGCTGATCTAGATTTCAAGACCTGCTTTTGCTACTATGTGACCTTGTTCACTACACTTAAGTCCCCCAAGCCTCAGTTTCATCAAATCATAAATTGGGAGTATTAGGATTAAAAGTGCACATGTAGCCTGGCATGGTGACTCACGCCTATAATCTCAGCACTTTGGGAGGCCGAGGTGAGAGGACTGCCTGAGCCCAGGAGTTTGAGACCAGCCTAGCGGCATGGTGAGACCTCATTTCTACAATAATTCAAAAAATTAGCCAGGTGTGGTGGCGGGTGCCTGTAGTTTCAGACACTTGGAAGGCTGAAGCACAGCAGGTCGAGGCTATGGTACCTGTGATTGTGCCACTGCATTCCAGCCTGGGTGACAGAGTGAGACTCTAACTCAAAAAGAAAAGAAAAGAAAAAGCACAAAGCAGTGAATGCAAAGAGCTCTCAGTCAAAGTGGCTCCCTGTGAGTTCACAGCAGTAACTACCAGCTGGGGGTATGTTGCTTTAAAACAGTGGCTCTCAACTGGTGACAGTTTTGCACGCCAGGGGACATTTGACAATACCTGGAGATATTTTTGATTGTCACAACAGGGGCAAATGGGAGGATGCTCCTGGCATCTAATGGGTAGAGGCCAGGAATGCTGCTAATCATCCTATAATGCAAAGGACAACCGCCCACAAGACAGAGGTTGCCAGCCCAAAATGTCAATAGCGTGGAAGTTGAGAAATCCTGGTGCTTTCTTAAATGGAAATTCTTCTTGCCATGTAATTATAACCAACAGGAGGCACTGCTTCAGAAAAGCATGAGAGAAGCAGAATAATGCATGAATTGGGAGAGGGGACCGTCTATGGCTATGTGCAGGGGTCAAGAGTTTCCAGAACATTCTGTTCTTCCACAGGGTAGCCCTGAGCTAGCCACACATAGCTGTTGAAGTGGAAATGACTTTAAAATGGAATAAAAGTTAAAATTTAGTCACTGGGTTGTAATAGCCACATTCCAAGTGGTGGATAGCCACATGTGGCTGGTGAAAGCACAGATAAAGAACATCTCTCTATCCACACAGAAAGTTCTATAGGACAGCAGTGCTCCACATGGACTCAGCAGGACTGTGTACCTGTGGGACAAACATTAAAGAAAAATTAGAAACGAAGAATGTGCAGAGAGGAGAGGCCCATGAAAGGCCAAAACATTCGCCGGGCAATGGTCAAGGAAGCCCGAGGCTGCATATCTGTAGCCAAGAATTTCTATCTCATCTTTTAAAGAACAGTTTTAAACCTTTTTTCTCTCTTAGCCTACCCTTTAAAGATTTCTTTTTCTAGTTTGTGTACTTGTTTGGGAAATTCCAGAGGCTGTTCCAGAGGCTGACTTAGGAGTAACAGAGTGCAGAGACCCTGATGCTGGGTGGGGTGAGGTGCAAAACCTGTGGATTCTTTGGCTGATTTCTTTCTTTCTTTCTTTCTTTCTTTCTTTCTTTCTTTCTTTCTTTCTTTCTTTCTTTCTTTCTTTCGTTCTTCCTTCCTTCCTTTCCTTTCCCTTCCTTCCTTCCTTCCTTCCTTCCTTCCTTCCTTCCTTCCTTCCTTCTTTCTTTCTTTCTTTCTTTCTTCCTCTTTTTTTGAGTCAGAATCTCACTATTTCACCCAGGATGGAGTGCAGTGGCACGCTCACGGCCACTGCAGCCTCAACCTGCTGGACTTCAGCGATCCTTCCACCTCAGCCTTCCAAGTAGCTGGAACTACAGGTATGTGCCACCACACCCGGCTAATTTTTTGATATATTGTAGAGATGAGGTCTTACCATGTTGTTTGGGCTAGTCTTGAACCCATGGGCTCAGGCAATCCTCTCACCTCTGCAACCCAAAGTTACAGGCGTGTACCACTGCTCCCAGCTGGCTGGTTTCTAAAATGAATTTTAGAGTGGCTAGCAAAGTGTTCAGACAAAGTTTATTAGAGAAAGAAGGGAGAAAAGAAAGGGTGACATGCCAGAGCTGGCATGGACAAAATAAACCACACACTTGCTCTTTACAGTAGACCTGATATAACTTGACAATGATTGATGTGCTGAAGAGGGTGGGGCCCAGGT
>NW_007252943.1:633672-646634 GCF_000164805.1 Carlito syrichta
GGAGGTGGGGTGAGGGGATGGGGGGGTGGTCTTTTTCTGACCACATTGTCTCTTGCAGGAGAACTGCCAGATGTTTCCAATTCACAAGTTCCTGAGATAAAAGCCCGCAGGTTCGAGACCCGCCTGGGCAGGTGAGACCTCATCTCTACAATAAATCAAAAAATTTGCTGGGCGTGGTAGCGCACGCCTGTAATTCCGGCTACTCAGAAGGCTGAGGCAGAAGGATCAACGGAGCCCAGCAGGTCGAGGCTGCGGTGGCCGGGAGCGGCCACTGCACTCCAGTCTGGGCGACAGAGTGAGACTCCAGCTCAAAAAAAAAAAAAAAAAAAAAAAGAAAAGAAAAAAGAAAGGTTGGGCTGGGCAACCCCTTTGAGTCCCCTCCATCTATGGGAACTTTTCTGTCCTCTCAATAAATCCTGCTTAAAAAAAAAAGAAAGAAAGAAAAAGTTTGGGCTGTCCCAGTCTTGCATCTGGTGGAGTTTTCTTTTGATTTACTGAGGGAGTGGGGTAGGCTGCAGCTTGGCCTGCAGTGAAATATAATTTTTAAAAATGTCTCAGTAGGGCTCGGTGGCTTAGTCTGTAATCCCAGGACTTTGGGAGGCCGAGGTGAGAGGATTGCCTGAGCCCATGAGTTCGAGACTAGCAACTTGGCGAGACCTCATCTCTACAATAAAAAAATTAGCCGGGCATGGTGGCACGTGCCTGTAGTTCCAGCCACTTGGAAGTCTGAGGCGGAAGGATCACCTGAGCCCAGCAGGTCAAGGCTGTGGTGGCCATGAGCAAGTCACTGCACTCCAGCCTGGGCGACAGAGTGAGACTCCAAATCAAAACAAAACAAACAAAAAAAGTCTGAACGCTTCCTAAACTGCCCACAGGAAATTTACTTATCTATGTCTAACCTGTGCTAGCTATCCTGCCTCAGCCCCACAGCAGAATTCTCCATTGCTTAGTAGTCACCTAAAGGCCATTAATCTACAACCTGGTCACAATCAGGACAGTACCAGCCTGCTCTCCAGGTGGACGACAACTCTAGACAACCATTGAAGCAAGACCAGCTCCCTGTGCCACTCCCAGAAACTCCTCATTCTGTTCTTTCCCTTTGAAATTCCTGTCTTCAGCCTAAAACTTAGAAAAAAAAATTTTTTTGAGGCATATGCCTGACCATTTCCCAATCTGTTGGCTTTTGGAATAAAATCACCTTCCTTGCACTTTACCTCGTACTTGTTCATTGTGGCCTGCAAGGGATGAGCAGCAGGACTTGCTATCAGCAACACATTTGGTGGCCCCTATAGGAGCTGCACATTGGGGGTGACTTAGCCTGTCTGCCTGGATTCTACCTGCAGGCGGTAGCGGCCATCAGCACTGGTGGCTAGCTGGCCCTGTGGCTGAGACTGCAGGAATTTCCCGTAGTCTTGGGAATTTCCTTTCTTTCCCCCTTAGTGGCACCACTGGCCTCCTGTGCCTCACTGCTGCAGGGAAGGTGATCTCTGAGAAGCTGGCAAGCTTAGGATCTGGGTAAGGTGACTGGAAGTGTGCCTGGAAACCCTGTCTCCTCTGTGGTGTCACCTGGACTCGGCTCCATTTGGACCCAACCACTAGGGAGGAACATCTCCTGGGCACAGTGCACTGTGGTGCCGCTTGAGCTCTGTTCCCTCTGGACTTAGCTGCTTGTGGGGCTGTCTGTGGTCAGGACAGGGCCTCAGAAATTTGTAACCCAGTCCCCTCCATGGGAATCAGTGTGGGAGTATGCCGTTGGAATCTCTAACTATGTTCGTGTCTGCATCTGCCCCTCCCTGCTGAGGCAGGAGGATTGCTGGTGCCAATCACTTGCATGAAACTGTGGTAGCTCACACCCATAGTTCCAGCCCTTTGGGAGGCTGAGGCAAGAGGATATCCTGAGCCCAGGGGTTTGAGACCAGCCTGGGCAACTTAGCAAGCTCTCATCTCTACAATAAATAAAAAAATTAGCTGGGTGTGGTGGTGCACGCCTGAAACTCTGTCTCCTCTGTGGTGTCACCCAGGCTTGGCTCCATTTGGACCCAGCCACTAGGGACATCTCATCACAGACAGCATGTACGCCTTCCAGCTACTTGGAAGGTTGAGGCGGAATGATCACCTGAGCCCAGCAGGTCGAGACTGCGATGGCTGTGAGCGTCCTACTGCACTCCAGTCTGGGTGACAGAGTGAGACTCTAACTTCAAAAAACCCAACAGCCACAACAAAAAAAAGAAAGAAAGAAAGAAAAAAAGGGTAAAAGAAGTCTCTAAAAACCAAACTGCTTGATAGATCACATCTCGGTGGGACCTTCAAAAATGTTAGGGTCACACTCCCAGCAGGGTCTCCAGAATGTTAGGTCTGGCCCACTAGGGGTATGGGGTGTCTGGGGTACAATCCAGTGCCACATAAAAGATGCAAAGAATTGCATAGGTTAGATTTAAAAAGATAGTTTATTTGAAAGTAAATTAGAGAGAAAGAGGAGATTCACCTCCCCAAGGTAGGGGAGGGGACCAAAGCCAGAAAACATGGTCTGGCCATAGCTCAAAGAGCACATGGCCACACCATAGTTTAGCAAGACAATGGATGCAATGGCCTGTCAATGGCTATGGCAGGTGGTGGCAATGGTGACTCCCTGCTTGTGGTTGAGACTTTTTCATCCTTCTCTTTGATGGGGAAAGATTATTAAGGTGATTCGGTGGTGGTCTGCTTCACATCATCACGAAGGGGCAGGTGAGCACAGGTCCTGACATCGGGTGATGGACAGCAGACAGATGGGTGGGTCAGTTTCATGACTGCTGCCATGGTAGTGGGGTCTGCCTGTGTCATGAAGGGCTGATTAACTTAACTTGAATCTTATGGGTGGAGGCAAATACTTGAAATAGAAAGGTTAATTAGTACAAAACAAGCTGAGGAGGGGAGTTGTAAAACAATTCTCAATAGCTACCTCTGAGAAACTGGTTCTGTCCCTGGCTAGTGATTGGAAGGTAAGTTAAGTGAACCCCTAGAAACAAGTGAGATTTAGGCTAAGCTAAAATGACTGTTCATTGGGTATAATAAATCCAGGTTAAGTCCTTTCACTGCTTTACCCAGATTTTGCTCCCCAGCCTTTTCTGGATTATCTGTCAGGGGAAACAAAGTTTAGCCATGTGAACAAGTTCCAGTTTGTCAGAAGTATAACTTAGATTCAGCTACCTTTTATAAAATGGCAAGTTTGTATTGCTGTTTCATGGCTAGAGTTCTGGGAAAACCTTTTAGATCTTTATGTGTACAAGGTCTGACAATTAAGTTCACAAACTCATCCAAGAAAACGTGCTACATACCTCATTGCTAAGTATCACTATGGTCACTTTTGAAGTACTCTCCTTGGAAAGCTATGCACTAATGCCAGCACCTAATTTGCCCATCAAAGCAGTTTTGGAACTCTTTTTCTGGCCTGTCCATCAGAGCTGACGTCGTATTACCCTTAATGTCCTGAATGTCATCAAAATGTCTTCCTTTCAATATTTCCTTTATCTTCAGGTAAAGAAAAAAGTCATTGGGGGCCAGATCAGGTGAGTAGGGAGGATTTTCCAATAAGTTATTTGTTTACTGGCTAAAAATTCCCTCTCAGACAGTGCTGTATGAGTTGGTGCACTGTCATGATGTAAGAGCTCCTTCGGGACCATTATACACACAGCTTTCTCCTGCTAAGATTTTCAGTTAAGATTTTCCTGTTTCTATATTAATGTTAATTTGTTCTACTATGCTTCTCACAGTGAACCAATGATTTAGTTGCACAAATTAACAAATTTTTGCAATGTTTTCATCAGTTCTGCTCATTACTGGCTGCGCTAAACTCTCTTCATCAATTATGCTTTCTCTCCCCTCAGAAAAACTTCTAATCCATTTGTACACTGCCATTTTCTTCATGACATTATTTTCATAAACTTGGACAAATGAGTTCCTGATTTTACTTCTGCTCTTGACAAGTTTAACAAAAAATTTAATGTTGTTTTAATTCACTCTCTGACATTCTCACTATAGCACACAAGAACAAGCAACAACACAAATGCTGCTCAGCAAGACACCAACACATGTTGGCACAAACACAACTGTGAGACACTGATATACCAGTGTTATGAAACCTTACCAAGTTGTTTGTACAGTGCTGCCAACATAAGCACATGGTGGTGATTTTGCAAACTTAATTATCAGACTGAGTATGTGGGTATGTTCAGATATATATACATGCTATGCATTGTGTCTAGTATGCTACCAAATTGTTGATAAGTAAATTAGCATTCATAAATTAGTCTGTTAGCATACATTTTTGTCTGGGTTTGCTGATTATATACCTTTTATATTTGCTTCTGTCAAATATTTTACGGTGTTCAGGGTTTAGCACAAAGGTTATAAATTTAGACAAGAGCCGGGCTCAGTGGCTCACCCTGTAATCCCGTGCTTTGGGAGGCCAAGGTGAGTGGATTGCCTGAGCCCGTGGGTTCGAGACCCGCCTGGGCAACTTGGTGAGACCCCCGTCTCTACAATAAATCAAAAATTAGCCGGGCGTGGTAGTGCACGCCTATAGTTCCAGCTACTTGGAAGGTTGAAGTGGAAGGATCACCGGAGCCCAGCAGGTCGAGGCTGCGGTGGCCAGGAGCCACTGCACTCCAGTCTGGGCGACAAAGTGAGACTCCAACTCAAAAAAAAAACCAAACATCTTAGACAAGACCAGAATGACCTTTGTTTGTACGATTTTTTTTGACAAATAAGACTAACTTAAGACTGTTGTTTCAATAAGGACAGCTGAATCTTCTGAGTTATCAGCAAAATGTCCATGTGCTTGATCTTCGGGGTACTTGCTTAGGTGATCATCTGATGTTCAGTCTTTGAAAATGGTTGACCAGGAAATAACTTAAAATGATGACTAGACCTGGCATGGTGGCTAATGCCTGTAATCCCAGCACTTTGAGAGGCCAAGGCAGAAGAATCACTTGAGCCCAGGAATGTGAGACCAGCCTGGGCAACATAGTGAGACCTTATCTCTGCAAAAAATAAGAAAATTAGCCAGGCATGGCCACATGCACCTATAGTCCCAGCGACTTGGGAGGCTCAGGAGGGAGGATTGCTTGAGCCCAGAAAGTCGAGGCTACAGTGATCCAGGATTGTGCCACTGTACTCTAGCCTAGGTGACAGAGTGAGACCCTGTCTCAAAAAAAAAAAATGACTGGCTTTGTCTAATATCTCAGTTTTCATAAGTAATCGAAGTAAACTGCTAAAAATGAATAGTGATAAATGCTGATGGATAAGTTTTTTGTGTGATGTGAGATCTTGTAATTGTTTTGGTTGCTCATTAGATGTCTGGGTTGGAAAGTCTCACTCTGTTGCCCAGGCTAGAGTGCAGTGGCACAATCCTGGATCACTGCAGCCTCGACTTTCTGGGCTCAAGCAATCCTCCCTCCTGAGCCTCCCAAGTCGCTGGGACTATAGGTGCATGTGGTCATGCCTGGCTAATTTTCTTATTTTTTGCAGAGACAAGGTCTCACTATGTTGCCCAGGCTGGTCTCAAATTCCTGGGCTCAAGTGATTCTTCTGCCTTGGCCTCTCAAAGCAGCTTTGACCTGCTGGGATAAGGTGATCCTTCCATTTCAGCCTTACGAGTAGTTGGAACTACAGGAGCATGCCACCACACCCAGCTAATTTTTTGGTTTATTGTAGAGATGAGGTCTCACTAAATTGCCCAGTCTGGTCTTGAACCCTTGGACTCAGGCAATCCTCTCTCTTCTACCTCTCTCTTCCACCTGCAATTACAGGCGTGAGTCACTGTGCCTAGCTGGATCACTTTCTTTTTCCTTTTTTTTTTTTTTTTTGAGTTTGAGTCTCACTCTGTTGCCCAGACTGGAGTGCAGTGAACGCTCCCAGTCACCGCAGCCTTGACCTGCTGGGCTCTGGCAATCTTTCCGCCTCAGCCTTCTAAGTAGCCAGAACTACAGGCATGTGCTACCACGCCCGGCTAATTTTTTGATTTATTGTAGAGACGATATCTCACCAAGTTGCCCAGGCTGGTCTCGAACCTATGAGCTCAGGCAATCTTCTGACTTTGGCCTCCCAAAGTGCTGGGATTATAAGCATGAGCCACTGCGCCCAGCCCAAGTTTTTTCTTTTTTTAAGTTGGAGTCTCCCTCTGTCCCCAGGCTGGAGTGCAGTGGCACACTCATGGCCACCACAGCCTTGACCGGCTGGGCTCCAGTGATCCTTACACTTCAACCTTCCAAGTGACTGAAACTACAGGCACGTGCCACCACGCCTGGCTAATTTTTAAATTTTTTTATTGTAGAGACGAGGTCTCGCCAAGTTGCCCAGGTTGGTCTCAAACCCATGAGCTCAGACAATCCTCTCACCTCGGCTTCCCAAAGTGCTCGGATTATAGGCATGAGCCACCATGCCAGACTGGATCACTTTCAATTAGGCAAGGGTAATAATATGGAGGAATGTGTCTCCAAAAATTACGGAATGAGCACATCTACAAAATACTAATATCAGACAGACAGTTCAGAATTTCTTGCTTCCTAAGTTTTCACTAAATTTAAGGTTACAAGAGTAAGAATCCTAATTAATATATAATTCTATATACAAAATACACCAAGACAAAATGTTGGTTTTGATGAGAAAAAATAATTTTATGTAATCTAGCACATAAGGAACAAGGCAATGTGAGAACGACTGAAACAACAGACAGCAGAAACAAACTGCAATAATATCAGAATATATATCAATTATGATGACTTTTATTTGCACTATCTAAAATTTTTGTTTTACTTTTAATTGTGGTATAACACAAATAACATAAAATTTGCCATCTTAACCATTTAAGGGTACAGTTTAGTAGTGTTAAGTATATTCATTTTGTTGTACAACCAATCTCTAGAACTGTTTCATCTTGCAAAACTGAAGCTTTATACCCATTTCCACCCAAAGTCCCATTTCTCCCTTCCCCAGCTACTGGAAACCATCATTCTGCTTTTTGCCTCTGTGAGTTTGACTATTCTGGATATATCATATAAGTGCAGTCTTAAGTATTTGTCCTTTTGTGACTGGCTTATTTCACTTAACACAGTGTCCTCAAGTTCCATTTATGTTGTAGCATGTCAGAAATTCCTTTTATTGCTGCATTAAAATAAATAAAAGATAAATTGTAAATATATGTAGAAACAGGAAACCATAGAAAATGACCCAGCTGATTTGAAAAAGAGCCAAATATAATTTTTAGGAATGGGTCGCATGTGGTGGCTCAGCCTATAATCCCAGCACTTTGGGAGGCCGACGTGAGGGAATTGCCTGAGCCCGTAGGTTTGAGACCAGCCCAGGCAACTTGGCGAGACCTCATCTCTACAGTAAAAAATCAAAAATCAGCCAGGCTAAATGTGGCCCTGTGACCAGTGGAATGTGACTGGAAGTGATATATGCACCTTACTCTCACCTTCTCCTTTTCCTCTGCCCTGTTTCTTAACCATGATCAGAACTGATCCTTGATCCAGATGTGGAAGCTCTTGCTGAAAATGACAGGCACTGCACCCAGCCTATATATTTTTTTTTTAGTTAGAGTCTCACTCAATTATCACCGAGGTGAGAGTGCACAGCCTTCCAAGTAGCTGGAACCACAGGCGTGCGCCACCACACCCCACTAACTTTTTGATTTTATTCAAGAGATGACGTCTCACTAAATTGTCCAGGCGGGTTTCCAACCTGGGCTCAAACAATCCTCTCGCCTCCACCTCCCAAAGTGCTGGGATTACAGGCATGAGCCACTGCACCTGGCTTGTTTTTTACGACCTAGGATGAGTAATCCAATTCTGTACACCTGAGTTCCCTAAGGAAAAAATGGGGTGGGGGAGGAAGAAAGACATCCAATCTAGTCTCATCCCTGTGGCATACTGTGGCATACTTGACTCTGCTGTGTTCATTGCCTCCCACCCAACTGAAACAGACAGACTTTCTTCTTCTAGTCTCATTAAAATTTTGGGTTCCCATTCGTCTGTCTCTGGCAGAGATTGATAATTTCTTCCCAATGTTCACTTCCCCCCTTTTACTTTTAGCTAGACACATGACTACCCCACTAATGACTGCATTTCCCAGCTTCCCTTGTGGCTTTATGTGGCCCTGTGACCAATGGAAGGTGATGAAAGTGATATGTGCCACCTTGCTCTCACCTTCTCCATTTCCTCTGCCCTGTTTCTTAGCCATGATCAGAACTGATCCTTGACCTAGATGCAGAAGCTCTTGCTGAATATGACAGGCACTCCATCAGCCATGGATCATTGCTACTTGAGAAACAAACTCCTTTCATAAATAAGCCATTATTCTCTGGGCATGGTGGCTCAAGCCTGTAATCTCAGCCCTTTGGGAGGTTGAGGCAGGAGGATTGCGAGAGCCCAGGAGTTGAAGACCAGCCTGAGCAAAATAGCCCAGGAGTTTAAGACCAGCCTGAGCAACATAGCTAATCAAAAAATTAGCTGGAAGTGGTGGCATGTGCTTGTAGCCCCAGCTACTCAGGAGGCTGAGACAGAAAGATTGCCTGAGCCCCAGAGTTGGAAACTGTGGTAAGCCATGATGGTGCCACTGCCCTCCATCCTGCTGACAGAGTGAGACCCTAACTCAAAAATGAATAAAAAAGCCCTTGTCTTTTAGGGTTTCTTTGTTACAATGGTTTGGCCTCTACCGTGATATGCTACCTAAACTTCACTGAAGAAGTCTAGCAAGGACTAATGATGCACTGGGATCCAGCACCTCTCTTGACTTTGTTCTTTTGAAGAACCCAGCAGATTCTTCCTGCCAACAGCATATCTCACTGAGTATAAGCTTCTATTCACCATCTCCTCATTAAGAGATATCACCTTTAATCTCAGGGTCACTGTCATCTTTACAACTAATTGGATAATAACACATGTATTGTCTCGTGGCATCTTTTATATTGTTTTAAAATGGTATTTACAGCTGGGCTCGGTGGCTCAGCCTGTAATCCCACGCCTTTGGGAGGCTGAGGTGAGTGGATTGCCTGAGCCTGCGGGTTTGAGACCCGCCTGGGCAGCGAGACCTCATCTCTACAATAAATCAAAAAATCAGCCGGCGTGGTAGCGCTTGCCTGTAGTTCCGGCTACTCGGAAGGCTGAGGCGGAGGGATTGCCGGAGCCCAGCAGGTCGAGGCTGCGGTGGCCGGGAGCAGCCACTGCACTCCAGTCTGGGCAACCGAGTGAGACTCCAACTCAAAAAAAAAAAAAAATGCTATTTACATATTTATCCTTATAGTAATCATCTTAATGCTATCAATGAGGACATTGAGAGTGGAAGGTAATTAATTTTGCCTAGGGCTGCACAGTTGCTTAGTAGCAAAATCAGGATTTGAACTCACATCCTTCTGCCTCTGCACTCAATCTTCACACTCAACCCATTTGTGTACTGTCTGTTTCAAAGATTTGCGAGCTCCCTGAGCCCAGAGACTCCATCTACTCCACAGCTCCTAAAGAGAACCTTGACTCCAGTAAGGCCTTGAGTAGAGCAGGCCCTTGGTTAAAAACTGGCAGTTCTTTCTCCATTGTCTCTCACGTCAGTCATCTGTCTTCAGAAACTCTCAGGGCCATTGTGTTCCTCTCTCCTTTCTTTTCTGTATCTCTTCCCTAGTGCTTCTCCTTTCTTCCCTTCCCTTCCCTCCCCGTCCTCTTCCCTCCTATGCAGGAAAACTTGTGTGTCCTCTCAATTGTTCTAGGAGAAGGCAATGGTCATTCACCTGGGAAAGTAGAACAGACCCAGGAAATGCAGGGAGCAAAAAATTGCAACATGGCCCTCAAATATGTTTGTTTTGAACAGCATAATCTTTCAAAGACACTTTAATTTAAATGCTTTCAAGCAGGTGGACACTGTTCTGTTACAGTCTCCACTACTCATTATCTTTTGCTTTTTTTTTAGATGGGATCTTACTATGTTGCCCAGGCTGGCCTAAAACCCCTGGGCTCAAGTGGTCCTCCAGCCTCAGCCTCCTGAACAGTTGTGACTATAGATGTGTACCACCATGCCTAGCCCTATTATCTTTATATCTCTGCATCTTTCCCATTTATTTAACTTGCCTGACTCTGGAAGTTCTTAGAGTCTGAGACTCTTTCTTTAGAGTCTCTTTATCTAATAGAGTAAGTGTGAAATTTTCTGTAACATGAACATATTAATTTTTTTCTGCATTCCTATTTGTGACTTAAAATCTTAATATCAGGTCTTTTTTTTTTCCCCTACAGGATTACAGCTCTCTCAACTTATATACAAAATCAATAGAACGTTATGCTTTAATTTTGCAAGTTAAAATATTTACTTTTTTTTTTTTTTTTTGAGTTGGAGTCTTACTCTGTCGCCCAGGCTGGAGTGCAGTGGCTGCTCCCGGCCACGGCAGCCTCGACCTGCTGGGCTCCAGCGATCCTTCCGCCTCAGCCTTCCAAGTAGCTGGAACTACAGGTGCGTGCTACCACGCCCGGCTAGTTTTTTTGATTTATTGTAGAGATGAGGTCTCACTAAGTTGCCCAGGCGGGTCGTGAACCCGCGGGCTCAGGCAATTCACTCACCTTGGCCTCCCAAGGCACGGGATTACAGGCTGAGCCACTGAGCCTGGCTAAAATATTTACTTCTTATGAACATTTCAGTCAAATGAAATGGGGTAGTAATGACATAATAAACATTTAGTAAAAGCTTACTTCGTGGCAGGCATGGTGTTAGAGTTTCAAAACAGTCTTATGAGTACAGCTGCAGTTATATCTTTTTATTTCCTCCTTGATAGTGATGAGGAGGGTGTGTTTGTATTATTTATGCATCCAGATACCCAGACATAAATTGTTACCTGCCAGGAGAAGAATCATTCATAGTTACAACCATTTGGAATTGAGCTCCAAGTCGACCTGAGCAGAGTAAGCCCCTGCCCTGTAGGAGATGCTTTGCTAATTTTCTGACTCTTCAGTAGGGCTTTGAAGAATCTGACTCATCTCCCTAGCAACTTTCAATTGAATCTAGTCACTATATTAGATTCGTTTCATTGTTTGGCTCATTCTAAGTTAAAGGCATCTGTAGATTTAATTTCTAATATTCTTCCCTAATTTGCTGACTGCAGTTGTTGTTGTTGTTTTTTCTTGAATCAAGGTCTTTCATTCTGTTACCCAGGCTAAAGTGCAGTGCAATGACACAATCACAGCTCATCACAACCTCCACCTCCTAGACTCAGGTGATCCTTCTACCTCAGCCTCCTGAGTAGTTGGGACTGCAGGTGCGTGACACTACTGGCTTTTTTTTTTTTTTTTGTAGAGACAAGTTCTTGCTATGTTGCCTAGGCTGGTGCAGTTGCCTGTTGATTTGTTTTCTATTGCTGCTGTAAAAAATTACCACAAACTTCGTAGCTTAAAACAACTGACTTGGCCGGGCTCGGTGGCTCAGCCTGTAATCCCGTGCTTTGGGAGGCTGAGGTGAGTGGACTGCCTGAGCCCGCCTGGGCAACTTGGCGAGACCTCATCTCTACAATAAATCAAAAAATTAGCTGGGCATCGTAGCGTGCGCCTGTAATTCCAGCTACTTGGAAGGCTGAGGCAGAAGGATCGCCGAAGCCCAGCAGGTGGAGGCTGCGGTGGCCGGGAGCAGCCTCTGCACTACAGTCTGGGTGACAGAGTGAGACTCCAACTCAAAACAACAACAACAACTGACTTTATTAGCTCACAGTTCTGTGGTTTGGAAGTCCCAGTTACCTTAATAACTCAACTGATGGTTTGTCTGTTCCAGTTTTCACAAGGTAGAAGTTGAAGTATCCTTGGCTGACTGGGTTCTTCTTGGGAGGCTCATGGGAGGAATCTGCTTCAAAGATCCTTCCAGCTGTAGGTCTAATTCAGTTCCTTATAGTTGCGGGACCGTTTCCCTGCTGGTTATTAGTTAAGGGCCACCCTTTACTCCTGGAAACCTTCTTCCAGGCCTTTGTTGCTGGACTTCAGCTCCTTGCTCCTGGGCTCTCAGAGCCAGCCATGGTGCATCAAAACCTTCTCATGCTTGGACTCGCTCTGACTTCTCTGTCACAACTCTCTGCCTCTAGCTGGAGAAAGCTTTCTTCATTTATGGGCTCAGATAACCCAGGTTATCTCTTGATCCTTAGGTCCTTAACCTTCACGACATCTGCAAAGTCCCTTTTGGCATACTCACCGGTGTGATACCAGGGGGGGATAGTCATATGGGCTGGTGTTAGCTTAATTGTGTCCCCTGCAAATGTATGTGGTGAAGGCCTTACCGCCAGCACTGCAGAATGTGACTGTATTTAGAGATAGGCTCTTTAAAGCGGTAATTAGGTTAAAGTTAGGTCTTTAGTGTCAGACCCAATCAGACTGGTGTTCTTATTAGAAGGGACGATTAGGGCACAGACACACACAGAGGGAAGACCATGTGAAGACCCAGGGAGGAGAGAAGCCTCAGGAGAAACAAACCCTACTGACACCTTGAACTCGGACATCTAACCTCCAGAATTGTGAGAAAATTAATTTCTGTTGCTTAAGCCACCCAGTATGCAGTACGATGTTAGGGCAGCCATAACACACTAATACAGGGGTGGAAATTCGGCCTGCCACCACCCTGAATGGCTTTCTAATTCTTTTTGGACCTGGGCTCAGATAACCCAGGTTATCTCTTGATCCTTAGGTCCTTAACCTTCACGACATCTGCAAAGTCCCTTTTGGCATACTCACCGGTGTGATACCAGGGGGGGATAGTCATATGGGCTGGTGTTAGCTGAATTGTGTCCCCTGCAAATGTGTGTCTGCTTCTCTATGCCTGGGCAATTTTCTCACAAGAATGAAGTTAATTTTTTGAAAAGGTATTTTAACAATGAGTTTCTTTCAAGTGAAAACAACATAATGCCGGGCTCAGTGGCTCAGACTGTAATCCCGCGCCTTTGGGAGGCTGAGGTGAGTGGATTGCCTGAG
>NW_007252943.1:646654-665263 GCF_000164805.1 Carlito syrichta
GGCCAGGAGCAGCCACTGCACTCCAGTCTGGGAGACCGAGTGAGACTCCAAATCAAAAAAAAAAAATAATAATAATAATAATAACTTAAAATACTGGAATAGGTAAAATGAACAAATGTGAACCAAAATAAAGAAAACAGCATAACAATGCAAAGCTTTTTTAAAGTTAGGCTGTGGTATTAAAACAAATCAATTCAAGAACCTAGTTAAATCACTGTCAATAAACTCCATTTAATTTTTGGGGTTTTTTTTTTGAGTTGGAGTCTACCTCTGTCATTCAGACTGGAGTGCAGTGACCGCTCCCGGGCACTGCAGTCTTGACCTGCTGGGCTCCAGCGATCCTTCTTCCTCAGCCTTCCAAGGAGCCACAACTACAGGCACGTGTTACCACGCCTAGCTAATTTTTTTGATTTATTGTAGAGATGAGGTCTTGCCAACTTGCCCAGGCGGGTCTTGAACCTGCGGGCTCAGGCAATTCACTCACCTCGGCCTACCAAAGCACGGGATTACAAACTGAGCCACCTAGCCCGGCTTCCACTTAATTTTTTAAGAGTCAACAGAAACCTCAGGCAGTCTCAGTATTCTATCTCTAATACATATTTTTTTTAGCTTAGAGAGAAATGTAAATTTTGTTTCCAGAAAGTGGGGCTGCTCTGCTCCTGGATTTTCTTACACCTTTCAGGCCATTATTCTTCTCAAACCTTGGCTTCCTAGATATTCATAACTGTAGCTTTAAAAAATTATAGAAAAAAATATTCTGTTAAAAAGTATAAAATTTCAGTCCCTAGCCCAGACCTGCTGAAATCAGAATCTCTGAAGGCAAAGGACTCAGATAAAAGTCCCAAGCTTTCATGAACTGAATTATTGGCTTTCTCCCCACCTGAACCTGGGCAGCTCAATAAAGCAGAAAGAAAAGTCACCCTATGAGGTATTTTCTTTTTTGTTTATATGAGGTGCAGGGGAAAGGTGGGGTGAAAATGAATTTACTCTTAACTCTGGACAATATACTCTATTACCATGTTCAAAAGGATGTCTTGGTCCAGAAAATATAATCTTCCCAAATTGATACAAATAGAATTGGAAGTCACAAACAGCATAACATGCTGAAATAGCAAAAGTCAGAAGGACTCTTCACTGAAAGGCTTGAAAGGTTTCCTCCCATTTTAATGGATTTTCTATATACTTTTTCTAAGCCTCCAAGGATAATCTAGACCAAGGGTCCTATGAGTTGGTTGTGTACCATTATTAATTCATGGTAACCTATTTAACCAGGCCCTAAGCACTGCTGGGAAATCCTGCTACACTTCTCTGGTTAACTACCTCTCTTATTCTCTTCTGCATGTAGTCCAAGCCTTTTGCACCAGATTCACCAGTCCCATTTTCACATACATATCCCCTTTCTTTGCTACAGTGGGGAAGTATCTTTGTTTCTCTGTCCTACTGTTATCTGTGTTCCAGAGTTCATGCTCCTCCTCTTTCTGAAACCTTCCATGTATTATTTCTGTTGACCACTTCTCATCTTTTCAGGCAGCTTCTCTTGACTTCTGACACTAAACTCATCTTGTTTTTCTCACACCTCTCTGACAATACTTTCCCAAACTTCTTCATTGATTTCCTTCTGTCCTTATGCTTATTCTTTTTTATTTTGAGTTGGGACCGCACTTTGTCACCCAGGCTGGAGTGCAGTGGCATGATCGTAGCTCACTGCAGCCTTGACCTCCTGGACTCAGGCAATCCTTCCACCTCAGCCTCCCAAGTAGCTGGGACTACAGGCACACACCACCATGCCTGGCTAATTTTATTTTATTTCTGTGGAGACAAGGTCTCACCATGTTGCCCAGGCTGGTCTTGAACTCCTGGGCTCAAGCAATCCTCCTGCCTCAGTCTCCCAAAGTGCTGAGATTACAGGTGTGAACCACGAAGCCCAGCCCCTTCTGCTTATTCTTAAGTGTTAGTCTCCCTCAGTGCACAAACCAAGACACTTTTCTCACTTTATACTCTTTCCCCAGCTAACCTCACCACAGCTCCTGCCATTTACACTGATGGCAACTGCTGTGTCCGCTACACTGATGACTCTTAAGTCAAATCTGGTCTTCTACTGGGAGCTTCAACCAGCATATTCAACTAGTATGCTTCTATTTGGGAACTCTTTTGGACTGCTCAAACTCAACATATCCCAAACTGAGCTTACAATTTCTCCCCTTCCCCACCCTCACCTGCTGCTACTTCAGTCTTATTTAAGCAACGGATATTAACATGCATGTGCTCATTTCCCCGTGGACCTTCTTCTGTCTCATCCTCTACAGTCGAAAAAACTAAGTTCCATCAACTCTCCCTTCCACCTCTCTCTTGAATTATTGTTTTTCCTAACCATCTTAGTCCACTTGTGCTGTATAATACAGATCAGGTAATTTGTATTCAATAGCAATTTACTCCTCCCAGTTCTTGAGGCTGTGAAGTGCAAGATTAAGGGTGGGCTCTCCCTGCTTTCCAGGTGGCACCTTGTTGCTGCATCCTCACATGATGGAAGGGCAAAAAGCAGTTCTCTGAATTCTCTTTTTATTTTTTTGAAAGCAGGATTTATTGAGAGGACAGAAAATCTCCCAGAGTGGGAGGGGACCCAAGGGGGGTTGCCCTCTGAATCCTCTTTTATAAGAATGTTGATCTTATCCACAAGGGTGGAGCCTTCATGCCTTAATCACATCCCAAAAGGTCCCACCTCTTAATACCATCACCTTGGAGTTTAAGTTCCAACTTGTAAATTTTGGAGGGACACATACTTTCAAACTATAGCATCATCTCCACTGCTACCAACATTGCCTGACAACTGTCATGTCTCCTTTTGGGTAATTAATGATACAGATAGGCGGGGCTCAGTGGCTCAGCCTGTAATCCCAGCACTTTGGGAGGCCTAGGCCAGTGGATTGGCTGAGCCCGCGGGTTCAAGACCAGCCTGGGCAACTTGGCAAGACTTGTCTCTACAATAAACCAAAAATTAGCTGGGCGTGGTAACGTGTGCCTATAGTTCCTGCTACTTGGAAGACTGAGGTAGAAGGATCGCCCGAGCCCAGCAAGTTGACGCTGGGGTGGCCGTGAGTGTGCCACTGCATTCCAGCCTAGGTGATAAAGTGAAACTCCAAATCAAAAAAAAAAAAAAAACAACAACCAAAAACCCCAATACAGATGATCCCTGATTTATGATGGTTTGACTTGCAATTTTTTGACTTTATGATGGTGCAAAGGAGACCATCACATCTCCTTTGGACAATTAACAACACAGACAAGGCCGGGTGCTATGGCTCACACTTACACCTATAATCCCAGCACTTAAGGAGGCAGAGGTGAGAGAATTGCCTGAGGCCACGGGTTTGAGACCAGCCTGGGCACCTTGGTGAGACCTCATCTCTTAAAAAAAATACAGTTTCTGACTTATGATGGTTTGACTTACAACTTTTTGACTTTATTATGGTACAACCGCAATAATACAGTCAGTGGAAACTGTACTTCAAATACCACCACAATAATTGTTTTCCACTTTCAGCACAGTATTCAATAAATTACATGAAATATTCAATGCTTCATTATAAAATAAGCTTTATGTTAGATGATTTTGCTCAACTGTAGGCTAATGTAAGTGTTCTTAGCATGTTTAAGGTAGACTGAGTTATGACGTTTGGTATGTTAGGTTAGATGCATTTTGACTTGATATTTTCAACTTTAGATGGTTTATTGGGACATAACCTCATTGTAAATTGAGGAACTTCTTGTGAAGTTGTAATCTTGATATGGGCACTAGTGATGAGACAGAGAGTTTGGGAGGAAAAGCAGTAGATGGGTGTGTGGGGCACAAGAAATCCACATCTATCATGATGGGAAGTCAGTAGACATGTCTAAAATGACTAATCAAAAAATATCGGCATAGGCATACAATAATAATTATTATTTTTAGAGTTGAGGGTCTTGCTATGCTGCCCAGGCTGGTCTCAAATCCCTGACATCAAGCCATTTTCCCACCTCAGCCTCCTGAGTAGCTGGGGTTACAAGAACGAGCCACTGTGCCCAACACAAGCATATAATTTTGAGATAAAGAAGAAAATAGGAGAAGAAAAAGAACTGAAGGTGGTTGCCTGTGGAAAGTGTGAATGGGGTAGGGAGGGAGGAGCAGAGCAGTGCTGGTTTTATTACAAGGTTTATGTATGACTACTACACACACACACTTTTAATAAAAATAAATTTATGAAAACACAGTTATTTAATGAATTCCTAATAAGTCCAGGTCATTCAATAAATCTCATTGGCTACCTTTATGATGGTATGACTTTTAGAAACATACGGTATCTTCTTAGCTGCAGAAATGGTTAAAGCTGGTAAAGTGGAAGGGCAGTTGGATAACTCGCTTGTAATCTCAGTCAAGAGCTAACAACATTACCATAAGAAGTAGTTGGGAGTTCGGGTACAGTGGCTCATGCCTGTAATCCCAGTACTTTGGGAGGCTGAGGCGAGAAGATTGCCTGAGCCCAGGGGTTCAAGACCAGCCTGGGCAACTTGGTAAATCCTTGTCTCTACAATAAATCAAGAAAAATTAGTCAGGCATGGTGTTGCATGCCTGTAGCTCCAGTTACTTGGAAAGCTGAGGTGGAAGTATCGCCTGAGCCCGGCAGGTCGAGGCCACAGTGTTTATGAGCGTGCTACTGCAATCCAGCCTGGGTGACAGAGTGAGACTCCAACTGAAAAAAAAAAAAGAGGAAAAAGAAGTCGTTGGGGATAGTGCAAAGCCTATTTCATTTATCTGTGAATTTTTCTGCAAACAGGATACATTATTTCAAATATTACACAATTAGAAGTGTGATTCCAATTTCATTTAACAATGTTTGCAACATTTTAAATAGTTTTAAACTAAAGATATCTGTCTTTGTTTTTGCTGAGCATGCCACGGACTGCGTAATTTATAGTTCTGAAGGCTGGGAAGACCAAGATCAAAGCACTGGCACTGCTGTCGCCTTGTTGCTGTGTCCTCACATTGGCAGAGAGTGGAAGGGCAAGAAGACTTAAGCTAGTTCCCTCTAACCTTTTGTTTTTGAGTCAGAGTCTCACTCTATCACCCATGCTGGAGGGCAGTGGCATGCTCAGGGCCATCACAGCCTCAGCCTGCTGAGCTCAGGCAGATTCTGCTCAGTCTTTCAAGTAGCTGGTACCATAGGCATGTGTCATCATGTCCGGCTAATTTTTTGATTTATTGTAGCGATGAGGTCTGGTCTCGAACCCCTGGACTCAGGCAATCCTCTTGCCTCTGCCTCCCAAAGTGCTGGGAGTAAAGGCATGAGCCACTGCACCCAGTGATCCTCCAACCCTCTTATAAAGCACTGGTCTGTGTATGAGGGCAGGGCCCTTGCAACTTAATCACTTACCCAAAGTTCCCACTTCTTAATAGGGACTAAGTTTCAACACATGAATTCTGGAGGGGACACAAGCATTCAAATATCTTTTATGCACATTTAAAAATAAACTACTTATAGTAGAAAAATAAAGCTAGAAAATTAAAATTTTATCAGTGTACTGAAACACTGTAAAAGAAAGCTGATTTTTATCCTTCCATCTCACTCTGACATCATGTTTGAACTCAAAAAAGTATGTAATGTTTATTTTAAAATATTCTTTGTTTTGAGGCCCTGAACTAAACTTTTATTTTACTTGGGCAGGTCTTACTTGCCAACTATAGCTCAGTTTAACCTTCTCTGTGGGCTATTTTTAGGGTATGAGCATGTGTGGGTTTTTTTTTTGTTTTTTTTTTGGTGGTAGCACTATCCTACTAAGTTCAATCTTGGGGCTGAGGAAGAGATTAATTAGTTGTATTCTGAGTCACCAAGGATAAATTGCAGGGGAGGTGTCAAGGTTAAGATCAGCAAGTTTTTTTTGTTTTTTTTTTTTTGAGTTGGAGTCTCACTCTGTCACCCAGACTGGAGTGCAGTGGCCGCTCCCAGCCACCGCAGCCTCAACCTGCTGGGCTCCGGCGATCCTTCTGCCTCAGCCTCCCAAATAGCTGGAATTACAGGCATGCGCTACCACGCCCGGCTGATTTTTTGATTTATTGTAGAGGTGTGGTCTCGCTGCCCAGGCGGGTCTCGAACCTGTGAGCTCAGGCAATCCACTCACCTCAGCCTCCCAAAGGCGCAGGATTACAAGCTGAGCCACCGAGATCAGCAAGTTTTTAAGCCTAATGGCCAGAGTTCAAATCTTGGGTTCACCTTTTACTGTAAATTAATTCTCTCCAGGACTCAGTTTCCTAATCTTTCAGTTGGGTGTACCAGTTTCTTTTTTCTGTCTTTCTTTTTTCTTTTCTTTTCTTTCTTTCTTTTTACTAATTTTATTAATTTGCATAACAAATTACCCTAAAACCTAGTAGTAGAAGACAACCGTTTATTATGTGCATGGAGTCTGTGGGTGAGGACTTTGGACAGAGCATAAGAGTTCAGCTTAATTCTGCACATGGTGGCGAATTTAAACAGAGCACATCCAGGATGACTTGTCATTGCCCCACAGATGTTGGAGCCTCTTCTAGAAGATTCACTCTCATGTCTGGCAGTTGCTACTGGCTGTCAATGGTGGGGGGGCGGGGCTCAGTTCCTCTCCACTTGGGCTTCTCCATGTATTCTCTCTGTCCGGGTTCCTTTGGGCTTCCTCACAGCATGATAACTGGCTTCCCCAGAGCGCCAGAATGAGTGTCCCAGAAAGAGCAAGTCAGGTGGAAGCTGGGTCACCTTTTCTTGTCCTAGCCTTAGAAGTCCCACAATGACACTTGTATTGCAGTCTATTCTTCAGAAGTGAGTGACCAAAGACCATATTCAAAGGGAGGGGAATTAGATTCAACCTTTTGTGGGAGGAGTGTTAAAGCATTTGCCAAAATGCAGGGAATTCTGGTTATCTGAGAGTTCATAATCAAAGTTCCCACTTTTGCCAGATTGTCCAGGGAAGCAAAAGTCATCATAAGAAGGAAATAGTCACCCATGAACTGATATTCCTTGCCTCCTCAACTCCCCAACATTTCTCCTAGCTAAAACTAAGAGCTCTTTGTGTGAACCAAGCCCCATCAAGTGAAAATCTTTGCTGGCCAGCCTCTTCCTATTACACTGGTAGCCCAATTGTGCCACTGCAGTCTAGCTTGGGCGACAGAGTGTAGAAAAGACTCTACCATATTGTTGTGTGCTGCTACAGTCATTCATGTTGTATGTATGTATGTAAATTGTAGCCCAATGTAATAACTGACAACATACAACACCAGCCAAGTCATTTGTGAAGCATTATTTCAAGTCTTGCTGGTGTGAGATCTCATCAACCATTAAAAATGATGTAGGAGGCCGGGCTCAGTGGCTCAGCCTGGAATCCCGCACTTTGGGAGGCCGAGGTGAGTAAATTGCCTGAGCCGGCAGGTTCGAGACCCGCCTGGGGAACTTGGTGAGACCTCATCTCTACAATAAATCAAAAAACTTAGCTGGGCGTGGTAGTGCGTGCCTGTAGTTCCAGCTACTTGGAAGGCTGAGGTGGAAGGATTGCTGGAGCCCAGCAGGTTGAGGCTGCGGTGACTGGGAGCGTGCCACTGCACTCCAGTCTGGGCGACGGAGTAAGACTCCAACTCAAAAAACAAAAAAAATGATGTAGGAAGACTGGGTGCAGTGGCTCGAGCCTGTAATCCCAGCACTTTGGGAGGCTGAGGTGAGAGGATTGCCTGAGCTCAGGGGTTCGAGACCAGCCTGGGTAACTTGGCAAGACCTCATCTCTACAATAAATCAAAGAATAAGCCAGGCATGGTAGTGCACACCTGTAGTTACAGCTACTTGAAAGACTGAGGAGGAAGGATCGCCTGAGCCCTGCAGATTGAGGCTGCGGTGGCTGTGAGTATGCTACTTCAGACTGGGCAACAGAATGAGACTCTGAGTCAAAAAAAAAAAAAGTAGAAAAACTGCTAGAATCATATGCACAGCTATTAGCAAATGTGAGTGTAACACAGATCAGTTAATAACCAGAAAAGAGAAAATCAATAAGACTGTCATAAACACTTTACTAAAGAATGGTTTGAGGATGAATAAACTACTACATATTTGCACAATGGGAATGTTAAGTGGCTGTCAAAATGAATGACTGTAGCAACACACAATATGATAGAGTCTTTTTTACACTCTGTTGCCCAGACTAGAGTGCAGTGGCACAATCATAGTCCACTGCAGTCTCGACCTTCTGGACTCAGGCGATCCTCCTGCCTCAGCTGAGTAGCTGGGACTACAGGCATACATCACCACACCTGGCTAATTAAAATTTTTTTTTTGTAGAGATAGGCTCTTATTGTGTTCCCAGGATGGAATATGGTAGAATCTTAGCAATGTAATATTATGTGAAAAAAAGTACTAAAAGAAGAAATATAGTTAAAAACTATATAGACAACTATATATATGTATACATACATATATATATAATATACTCTATACACACAATTTTTTAGGACTATTATACATCACAATAGAACCACAAAACTGTATAAGAAGGAAAGGGAGGATAATAAATTCTAGATTCTGAATGCTGATCACCTCAGGCCGGGGGAGGAAGTGATCTTTGGGACCATACAGTCAGAGGCAAATTGCTTACCAGATCCTAATTGTATTTTGGGGGAGGATTTGAGGGTGCCTATTACTGTATTAAAAATAACTATTAAAAGGTAAATAAGAGAGTCATGCGTGGACCAATGAAGATAAGTCATGAAGTGAGGATTGTGCTGAATCTAATTGTGTGTATACAAGGTAGAATAAAAAATACTAAAATAAAACCTTAGGAATAATCAATAAGATACAAAAATTAAAATATTGTTTTTCACCTACTACAGGTAAAATGAAGATAATAAGTCAAAATACAAGAATTTTAAAATAATAATAAATGTGTGTATACAAGGTAGAATAAAAAATACTAAAATAGGGCCAGACTTGGTGGCTCAGCCTGTAATCCCAGCACTTTAGGAGGCCGAGGCGAGTAGATTGCTTGAGCCCGCAGGATCGAGACCAACCCGGGCAACTTGGCAAGATCTCGTCTCTGTAATAAATAAAAACTAGCCAGGTGTGGTAGCGCATGCCTATAGTTCCAGCTACTTGGAAGGCTGAGGCGGAAGGATTGCTGGAACCCAGCAGGTCGATGCTGGAGTGGCTGTGAGTATGCCACTGCACTCCAGCCTGAGCGATGAAGTGAGACTCCAACTCAAAAAACAAAAAACAAAAACAAAAAAATGAAAATAAGACAAGTTAATACATTTATTTATTTATTTTTGAGTTGGAGTCTCACTCTGTCACCCAGACTGGAGTGCAGTGGCTGCTCCCGGCCACCATCTCCATCTTTACATTTTCCTTTTTCTTGCTTTGAATGTGGTGTAATGCCCCAAACCTCAGGCATGTGCCACTATGCCTGGCTTATTATTATTACTATTATTTCTTTCATTTCTTTTTTGCTATGCTCCCAGGCTGGAATATGGTAGCATTTTAGAAGTATAATATAACGTGAAAAAAGTACCAAAAGTACTAAAAGAAGACATACAGTTAAAAACCAGATACATATAATTTTTAGGATTATATATAGACCACATTAGAACCTTCTCATGGGGTTGTAGTCAAACTGTTGGTGAGGCCTGTTGGTCAACTGATGGCTCTACTTGGGGGAGGCAGTCTTCGTCCAAGCTCATGCTTGGGGCTGCTGGCAAGAAGCCTCAGTTCCCTGTTGGCCATGGGCCAGAGAACCCAGTTCCTCCCCTCCTGGGCCTTTCTGTAGGCTGCTTGAACTTCCTCATGACATGGTGACAGGCTTCCTAAGAAGTGATAAGAGGATTGCAAGTGATAAGAGAGAGAAAGAAAGACAGAGAGAAAGCAAATAAGTGAAATGGAAGCTGCAGTATCTCGGTATATTTTATAACCTCATCTCAGAAGTGACATCCATCACTTCAGCTGTATTTAGGTGGTCACACAAACTGATCCTGCCGGGGACTATGGGGACAATATAAGGGTGTAAATACCAGGAGAAGGGTTATTGAGGGCAAACTTGTGGCTGGCTACCACACTTATGTCTGTATGTAAATATGTGTATATACATACGTGTGTGTATTTGAAAAACACAATTAATTTAAAACAGAAGAATAAAACATTAAAAAAAGCTAAATAAAAACAAAACACCAAATGACTGCTACTAGTTCACTCTCCTACCAAAAATATATTTACATACCTTTTTTAGCACATATTTTCCATCATTTGTTATTATTTATTTATATATTTATTTATTTTTGAGTTGGAGTCTTACTCCTTCACCCAGGCTGGAGTGCAGTGGCACACTCATGGCCACCCGAGCATCGATGTTCTGGGCTCCAGTGATTCTTCTGCCTCAGGCTTCTGAGTAGCTGGAACTATAGACACACACTATCATGCCCAGCTTTTTTTATTTTATTGTAGAGACGAGGTCTCACCAAGTTGCCTGGGCTATTATATTAAAATTCTTTTCTATTTTGACATATTCTTTCATTTCACCTGTATAGTGGTGAAAAACAATATTTTAATTTTTGTATCTTGCTGATTATTCTTAAGGTTGAAAATTTTAAAAGTATTTCCAGTTTCATTATTCTTTTTGCAAGCTGTATCCTTTACTGAACACATTTATGTATTGGGATGTTAGTGATTTTTTTCCCCAATGTGTATGCATTCTATATATAATAAAGGTATTCCTCTTTGTCAAAGAAGGAAACAAAAGCTGGCTATCTAGGTGGTGGCGAGTGTGGAGACCTGGTATGCCTCAGTGGCAGAGCTACAAGGAGAGAGCAGGACCTCAAAAAGGACATCGTGGTATTGCACCTGAGCAGGGGACTGGACCCCAAGTACTAGCCCGCTTCCTGTAACTGAGACTTATAGCCTTAAAATGAATCCAAACACTCTTCTCTAGCTCTCGCTTTAAAATTATACTTTAAGCATTTTTTCCCTCCCCTCCTCCCTCCAGGCACTCCCTTGCACTGCAATGCTTATCTAACTATATACTTCCTTAGAACTTCCAGGGGGCTAATCTTAAAACAAGCCAGACATAAGACATGAAGGCCCAGCTGTAGAATTCTCCCCGCTTAGGGATAACCTTAAGACAGTTAATGTAAAACCCGGCCACAAAGAATTCCGGAGGCTAATCTTAAAACAAACTAGGCCCAAGCCTTGATTGTGGAACACTCTCGTGTGAGGGTTTTCACGGACAGTCGATCTACCACTTGGCCGCAGCCAAGAGGACACCAGTCAGATCCCTGAATGAACAATTATTTTGAGATGCCATCAGAATAAGGACATATAGACCCTATACCCTATCACTCCTGCACAGTTTTGGTACACATTTTCCCTTTTAAAAAACTCTTTCCGACCGACCCAAAATTTGAGATGGTCTTTGAGGCCTAGTTTGCCCTCTCCTCGGGTAGCTGGCTCTTGAACAAGCCTTTTTCCTTCCACCAACTCTCCTCTCTGAAGTTTGGCTTTGAGCAGGGAACACCAGGACCTGGGACCAATGACACTCCTTCCTCCAACTGCAGTCAGGATGCTTGAAACTTGTGTGGAGACAGAAGCAGGAGCTGGTGGCCTTTAAGTTCCCTATTCTTGGACTGGCATGAGGTGGCTGACAGCACCTCTGATGATGCCACAGGTGAAAGCCTAGCCCGTTTCTTGCACCAAGTTCTACGTCTGGATTCTGGCATTCCTAGGAACTATAGGAGCCCCAGCAATAACAGATACTGATTTTTGATTTTCCTTCTAGTCTGACAATATCAGGCCAATTTAATTCGGTTTTAAAAATAAAAACAGATACTATATATATATAGTATCTTGAATTTGAATTCTTAGAGACATACCTTCTACATTTTTTAAAATTAAAAAAATCCATCAACTTAAAAAAAAAAAAGCTACTGAGATAATGTTTGCTGTCTTCTCTCTCCTTTCCCTTGGCTTTGTATTCCACAGTATGAATTTGAACCATAATTGAACAATGCAGAAGTGGCTTCATTATCTTGTTATATTTTCAAAAAGTAATAAATCTGACTCAACCTTCTTCCTCAAGGAGTTAGGGAGAAATCCTATCTCAATTTATTATTATTCTTTTGCCTGCCTTTTCCCTTGTCCCTTGCTAGAGTCACACAGAACTGCCTCCCTCCACCCAAGTTTATCCAATCTTGGAATCTCAGGGAAGGGTTCTAGACTTCAGGCCAGTGTGGGCACTGTGAGGGGCTTGATGTCTAAACTCTCATGGTCCAGTGCTCATAGCTCTGAAGGTTATTGCTTAGAGCTCAGTCCCCAGCCAAATGTCCACCCAGCTAACCCATCAAACACTCTGCTTCTCTGGGGCCTGTGGGGGAAGTCAAACACAGACCTCACGGTGGGTGGAACCTGCCACCTCCATTCCCCGTGGTAGGGAAATCCCACTTGCTGTAAGAGCCTGGGGAACCATTCCCTTCTTCCTCATCTTTTATAAAAAAACACCCCTACTCACCCACATAATCTAGATCTTTGCCTTCAATAACTTAGATTATCCAAGACAAAATTTAACTCTCTAAGTGGGGGAAGAGATGGGAAGTCCTCTTAAATCCACGAGGAGAAAGTGCTTGTCATGCATCAGTAGTGAATCAGCCAACAAGCCAGGAGACCAGCCCCAACTCGGAGTAAGCTAATTCTGACAATAAATCACACTGCTGCATACAAAGTCCTCATGATCTGACTGCAGTCCAACTTTCCAGGTGGGGTCTCTGAGCATTCCTCCTCATGTGGGTCATGCTCTTACACTCTCAAACATCATTTCTTCCTTTCTCCACATGGCTCATTCCTCAACATTGTTTGGATCTTCAAAAAGGTGTCAGAGCTTTAGGTCGGCATCTGTAGTTCTCTTGGCCTTTCTTTTGTGGCCATAAGCTGACAGCCAAAGTGACTCACACCTATATCCCAGCCAGGAGTGTGCCAGTAAGTTCTCCTCCATGTTTGTCTCTTTCATAGGAAGTAAAACATTTCCCAGAATCCCTGAGCAGTTTTCCCCAATGGCTCATTGATCTGAAGTGGGTCACATGGCCACATAGCTGCAGGGTGACTGGGAAAGCAAGTTCCTGGCAGAGCTGAATGGGATTGCTGTAAGTGGTTTAGACAAATCATGATTTATGGCCAGATAGGAAACACAGTTGTACCAAAAAATGAGTCCCCTTAACAAAGAAGAAAGAAGGAAATAACTAATGAAGGTTATGGTAGAGATCTCATCCCATTGATTCTTCCTTCTGCTTTAACATGGCAGGGACTACGGTTGTTTGCCCCTTCTTCCACTGAAACAGTGTCTAGACATACATGTGGTTGACCAGGTTATGGTTTACATTTCCTAGCCTTCCTTGAAGCTGAGTATGGTCATGTGACCATTTCCAGGTTGAAAGGGGAGAAATGGAGGTAACCACAGGTATTAAAGAGAAAGGTTGTATTCTCCATTATCCCTCATCCCAGGGGCTGAAACGTGGATGTGGTGGGATCCATCTTGGACCATCATGTCCTTATGCGATAGAGTTACTGAGAAGGAGCCTAGGCCCTTGAAGATTTCACAAAGCAGAGCTGCCACACCAGCTCAGGCTTGCACATGAGAAAGAACAACTATCAACTTCTATCATGTTTAAAGCACTGTTATTTTGCAGCCATACCTATATCCTAACAAATACAACTTCCTCCAATCCTCTGCCTATAAGTGTGCTAAAGTCTCTCCTACCTAAATTTCTCCCTCGACCCTGTGTTTCTCTCTAATTTACCTCTAGTTTTTCTCTGTGTTAGAGCTAGCAACAGATACCAATGCTTGGCTGATTAAAGCAAAAAAAAAAAAAAAAAAATTTAGCTCACAGACTTGTGGAGAAGGCTAGAGAATCATGCATATCAGCTAGTGCCACAATCATGTCACATGAACAAAACCTCAGTGGCATATGGCAATGAACATCTGTGAAGTTCATAAGTCTGTGAGGTTCAGCTGACCTGGGGTTGGGCTGGGCTGAGCTGGCCAGCTTTCAACTGAGCTCACAGAGGTCAATTGCTGGTTGGCCAGGCAGCTCTGTTGATTTTGGCTGAGTTCATTCATATACCAAAGGCTCAGCTGGCTGTTGGCTGATCTAGGATGGCCTCAGCTGAGGTAACTTAGGGAGACTTGGCCTAGTTCCACATGTCCCTCAGCATCCAACAGGCTGGCCTAGACATGTTCTGATGGCCATGGCAGAAAGCAATGGTGAAAGCAAGCCCAATCACACAAGTGCTTTCTGAGCCTCAGCTTTTGTAATGTTTCCCAACATCCCATTGACCAAAGCAATTCAGGATCATGAGCCCAGAGACAGAATGAAAGGGTCCAACAAGATAAGAAGATAAAACCTGAAGTGAAGAACCGAGGCCATGAATGCCACGTTCAGAGGTTTTCCTTATAGGGTGTGTCATAGCCAACAGCATACCACAAATCTGGTCACTGAAGACATCACTACCACCACTGATGAGTATATGACTGCACAGTTACACTGCGAATCCTTCCGGCACCAGACCCTGAATGTGGCTGCTGCCACAGCTATTCTCCAAACTGGGTGTTGCTGCCATGACTGGCCCTGTCTGACAACAGAACGAGTTCTTTTCTGCTTCTGCTTCTTTGCATCATGGGCTCCTGCTGATCCAAAGTCTAGGATGAACATATTTGATGAGCAGAGCCTACAGCACATGCTATGACTTAGTTCACAGGAAGCCTAGAAAAGTGAGTAGCTAGCATTTCCAGCCACAATACTAGGGAGTGGGCTCTGCTTCCCACAGAGTTTCATAGCGTGGGAAATTCTCCGTATGTGGGAACAGGGATCATATCACGGGCAGCTAAAACTCCAAAACAGAACAGCAATGACAGGGAGGAGTAGGAGAGGCATATCCTCTAGCCTCTCATTCTCTTCAAGTTTCTTGAAAGAGAACTCCTTGCCTCTCTTCTGCTTCTCCTCTGACTCACTGCCATAGACATCAGCTTTTGCTACAATAATGGTGCAAAATTCAGTGGCTTTAAACCACATGCATCTATTTTCCTCACATATGCTTCAGGCTACCAGTGGACTGGGTTGGGTTCCAGGCTTCAGTTTGGGTTTTTGTCTGCTCCATGTGTCTCTTCTTCTCCTTGGACCAGAAGCTTCCTGGGCACGCTCTTCTCATGGTGAATGGACAGAGTGCAAGAGGGTGAGTGGAGATATGTGACGCCTCTTGAGACTCACAGTTACTTTTGCTCACATTCTTCGGGCCAGAAGTCCAGCAGGGAAATACACAACATCTGCTCTCACGCACAGCCAGGCCACATGGCAAGAGGGAGTGAAGGACTGAGAAAGATAGCCTCGTCTCCACCACTCTTCATTGGGCTTCTGGCCCTGCTGTGCTATGAGGGTCAATAATAAACTCATAATGGCCAGATCAAAGAGACATTCCTGAGGATGAGGAGGTAGCCATGGGCCTGGGCGTACAGTACCTTTTAGGCGTACAGTACCTAAAAGGAATGGTTAGCAGTTTGGACTTCATTCTAAGTGTAGTAGGAGCCATTTAACAGTTGAGTATGTGACTAAATTGGTTTTGTATGATTCAAATCTCATCATGTCCCTGCTCAAACTGTCAATGATTGTCCCATTGCCTAGAGGAAAAGGTAACATAAGCCTTATATGGCATTAGAAGTCAACCCGGTAGGCCCCTGCCCCAGTGTCTCCAGTCACTGCCTCTCTTTGCACTCATTGGTCTTACCACGTAGAGCTACTTAGGGTTTATTTTTGCTTGGATTCTCCAAGAAGCTGAATCTGAGACAAGAATTCGAATACAAGTAGTTTATTTGGAGATGACAAATACCAGAGGGGAAAGAGGTGGAAATCACATAGGGGGAGGAAGCCAGTCAATAAAGGGTGAGCTGTTAAACCAACTACCACAGTGGGCAACAGGAGTTTAATCCTGTAAAGAAATGCTGGAAGCACCAACCTCAGAACCATCCCACCTAAACGATGAAGGAGCTGGCGTATTTATGTAGCAACTCCTGAGAGTCTCGGTTGAGGGCTTCTCCCAGAAGGAGTTAACTCCTAGGCATTTCCAGGATGCCATGAGTGTGAAAGCATTCTCCAGGAGTTGGTGGAAGAGCCTTCAGGCAAAGAGATGCACTGAGCACAGCAGCAGGAGATTGAGGGATGTGGGTGAGGCACTGACAGTCTCTCCTACATGGTTTCTCAAATGTAACTTTTCCTATAGACCTCCACAGTTCCATGTATGTTCCATTCTTCTGCCCAGGATGCCATTTCTTTCCTCTCGACCTGGTAAAAGCCTACTCATCCTTCAAGGCCTTCCCCAGCTTCCTAAGCAGAGAAGACCACACTCTACTCTGTTTTGTTAGGACACAGCACACACCCTGTTTGTTTTTATCACATGTCACATCACACTGCTTTATTTACTAGCCTGACCTCCCCACTAGATTATACAGAGCAGATACTATGTGTTACCATCTTTTTTGTTTTTTTGAGTTGGAGTCTCACTCTGACACCCAGTCTGGAGTGCAGTGTCATGCTCACGGCCACCACAGTGTTGACCTGCTGGGCTCCAGCAATCCTTCCACCTTAGCTTTCCAAGTAGCTGGAACTACAGGTGCGTGCTACCATGCCTGGCTAATTTTTGATTTATTGTAGAGATGAGGTCTCACCAAGTTGCCCGGGCTGGTCTTGAACTCACTGACTCAGGCAATCCACTCTCCTTGGCCTCCCAAAGTGCTGGGATTATAGGCTGAGCCATCAAGCCCGGCTGTGTCCCCATCTTTTAATATAATTTGGTGCCTTGAATATAGTAGATGCTCAATAAAAGCTAGTTGGATGAAAGAATTCATATCTTTTTAAATTTTAGATTTCTAATTTTTAGAGACAGGGTCTCACTATGTTGCCCAGGCTGGTCTTGAACTTCTGGCCTCAAGCAATCCTCCCACCTTGGCCTCCCAAAGTGTTGAGATTACAGGAGTGAGCCTCTACACCCAACAAAAGATCCCAACCTTTACATTTTATTCAACTCACTAACAGTTGATGCTATGGTATGAATGTTGTATTATGTTGAAACCTAATCACCATCATGATGCTATCAGGAGGTGGGGGTCTTTGGGAGGTGATTAGGTTATGAAGGTAGATTAACATCCTTATAAAAGAAGCCCCTGAGAGCTGCTGTGCCCTTTCTACCATGTCAGGAACAGCAAGTAGGTACCATTTATTAACCAGGAAATGGGTCCTCACCAGACACCAAATCTGCTGGCATCTTAACCTTGTACGTCCCAGCCTCCAGAACTGTGAGAAATAAATTTTATTTTATTTTATTATTTATTATTATAATTATTGAGTGGGAGTCTCACTCTGTTGCCCAGGCTAGAGTGCAGTGGCATGCTCAGGCCACCGCAGCCTCAACCTGCTAGGCTCAGGTGATCCTTCCACTTCAGCCTTCCAAGTAGCTGAAACTACAGGCGTGCACCACCATGCCCAGCTAATTTTTTGATTTATTGTAGAGACGAGGTCTCGCCAAGTTGCCCAGCCTGGTCTCAAACCCATGGGCTCAGGCAGTCTTCTTGCCTCTGCCTCCCAAAGTGCTGGGATTATAGGAGTGAGCCACCGTGCCTGGCCAATTTTTGTTTTTTATAAGATACCCAACCTATGATATTTTGTTATAGCAGCCAGACTAAGAAGTTGATAAACTGTAATTTGAAAAATCCAGTGCTAGAAAAAATTTTGTGCAAGATAATGTGTAAAAAAAATGTTGATAGCACTGTACAAAATAAAAATAACTGGAAATGAGAACAGAGAAATACTTACATAATGGAACAGTATGTTGCAGTTAAGATAAACAAACTAGAGCTCTATGTATTAGCAGAATGTTGGGTGAAAAAAGCCAGTTGCTGAAGCATATGGACAGTATGATGCTATTTATAAAGGTTCAAAACATGAAAAACATGTTGTTTATGGATACATACATGTGTAGTAAGTCTACAACATCCATGGGAAGACTGAACATGTATCTCAGAATTGCAGTTTTCCTTGGAGAGTGGGAGGGGAATGGGATCAGAGAGAAACAAAAATGGAATTATATTCAAAGACTTTTGTTAAAATTTTTCCTATTTGTTCTTTATTATTTACTGCAAGTGTTGGCAAACTATCACTCATGCACCAAATCTAGTTTGCTATTTTTATATGACCTGTGAGACAAAAATGGTTTTTACATTTTTTAATTGCTGAAAACATTGAAAGAAGAATTGCCAGTCTCGGTGGCTCAGCCTGTAATCCCAGCTCTTTGGAAGGCCGAGGTGAGTGGATTGCCTGAGTCCGGGGGTTTGAGACTTGCCTGGGCAACTTGGAGAGACCTAATTTCTACAATGAATCAAAAAATTAGCCGGGCGTGGTAGTGCGCGCCTGTAGTTCCGCCTACTTGGAAGGCTGAGGTGAAGGACCATCTGAGTCCAGCAGGTTGAGGCTGCAGTGGCTGGGAGCATGCTACTGCACTCCAGTCTGGGCGACAAAGTGAGACTCCAACTCAAAAAATAAAAAATAAAAAA